>NC_047509.1:20803618-21050766 GCF_902827115.2 Pseudochaenichthys georgianus
CACTCCTCCCTTACCTCTGGTCTCGTCCCCTCATCCCTCAAAACAGGTGCAATAACCCCTATTCTCAAGAAACCTGGTGCGGACCCCAACAACTTGAATAATTTCCGCCCAATCTCAAATTTACCATTTGTCTCCAAGATACTCGAAAAAACAGTTGCAGCCCAAGTCCATACTCATCTGAACAACAATAATCTTTTTGAAGAATTTCAGTCTGGCTTCCGCTCCTCACACAGTACAGAGACGGCCATGGTTAAAATCACAAACGATCTCCTAGTAGCAGCTGACTCTGGGCTCTTATCCATACTCATCCTCCTTGACCTGACTGCAGCCTTTGACACCATCTCACACCAAATCCTCCTTGACAGATTATCTTCCATTGGTATCACTGGCACATCCCACACCTGGTTTAGATCTTTCCTCTCCGGCCGTACTCACTTTGTCCAACTCAAACACTTCAAATCACAGTCCCATCCAGTCTTCACTGGTGTTCCTCAGGGTTCTGTCTTGGGCCCCCTCCTATTTATCATCTACCTCCTACCTCTCGGCCATATCTTCAGAAAATACGCAATCCAATTTCACTGCTACGCGGATGACACCCAGCTCTATTTTCCACCAAACCCACTTCCACTCTCCCCCCCACTGCCCTTTCCGACTGCTTACTGGAAATCAAATCCTGGTTCTCATCCAACTTCTTAAAACTCAACAGTGATAAAACCGAGTTTCTCCTAGTTGGCTCCAAGTCCACTCTGGCTAAAACTGACAAATTCTTCCTCACTATTGACAATTCCACAGTCTCACCCTCCCCCCAAGTTAAGAGTCTGGGTGTCATCCTTGACAGCACCTTATCATTTGAAGCTCACATCAACAACATCACTCGATCTGCCTACTTCCACCCACCTCCGCAATATTAACCGCCTCCGCCCGTCACTCACACCCACACGCACCGCCATCATCGTCCACGCCCTTGTTACGTCCCGTATCGATTATTGCAACTCCATCCTCTCTGGTCTTCCTCAAAATCCCTACGTAAGCTCCAACAGGTCCAAAACTCAGCTGCCCGTATCATCACCAGAACTCCTTTCATTAATCATATCACTCCGGTTCTCTAACAACTCCATTGGCCCCCGTTAAGCACCGCATAGACTTCAAAGTGTTGCTCCTCACCCTCAAGGCACTTCACACTCTTGCACCTCCATATCTCTCTGAGCTCCTTCACATCTACACTCCCTCTCGGACTCTCCGATCCTCCTCTGCCTTCCAACTCACTGTACCTTCTGGCCGCCTGATCACCATGGGGTCACGAGCCTTCAGCCACTCTGCCCCCTGCTCTGGCTCTCCCACAAGACATCCGCAATATGGACTCACTCCCAACCTTCAAATCCAGCCTGAAAACACACCTTTTTAAACTGGCGTATTCCATTTCTTAATCTCTGCTAAACTGATTGTTGTTTTTAAGTCTCTGTTTTTTAAGTCTTGTATTACTGTGTGCTCTGTAAGGTGTCCTTGAGAGCTTTGAAAGGCGCCCATAAATAAAATGCATTATTATTATTATTATTATAATTCCATGCGTGAAAACATAATAAAAATTGGAATACGTTATTTTAGTGTCTTAAGAGGTATGAAGGGTTAACGTTACATCTTAGGATAATTTGTAGTCATGTTCTGTATACATACTAACATAGGGTATACTTAGTGTGGTTACTCCTTGTTTACTAGCTATTCTTTCACACACAGTGACGTCACGAGCTACCCACAATGCAACACGCGCCATATATATATATAAATACGCCATTTTCCTGGAGGTGCAAATATCCTGGAGGTGCTAATATAAACAGCTAGCTAACGTAGCCAGGCAAAGCGCACTAGATTTTTTTTCTGAATTAACGACCGAAGAAATCGCTGCATGTCTTCGGATTACATCTCTGGACTTGAGGGGTGTGCTCTAGGTCGTTACCAGCGTAAACTAGAGCTGTGTGGGTTGTCGGATTGCCCTTACAGACTGCCTGCAGATGTATGGAAAAACGACAGTGGCCTTCGTCGATTTTGGCTGCATCTACGTCTAATTTCTGGAAACACCAGGTGAATACCCCACTTGTCACAATAATATTGTCATGCCATTGCATATATGTGGTATTTTAGAGTTGACTAGATATTGATTAAGGCAGTAGACTATGATATTCAGTACAGGAAGCTTAGCAACACCTAGACGGTGTACGGCTGCTTGCACCTCGCGTAAAACGGTGAATACCGGAAGTACGGTGTCGCGCTCGGCCCAATACCCGTATGTGTGTGTGAAAGAATAACATTAACGTTACATCACTCTTTTTCACTTCACTCAGTCAGCCAGAGTGCAGATATCACCATGGGCGTGGGAAAGGGGGTGCTGAGGGCGCTGCAGCACCCCCAAGCGGCAGGCAGGCGGTGCGGAGCTCCCCTGTCTGAATTATTATTTGACGGTTAATGCTGCTCCCGCTGTGCATAATCTGTGTAATATGTAGCCAATAAATTCCACATTGTTCGTAAAATAATATTTTACATCTTTGTAGTGTGTGTGCTCGCCTGGCCTGCCCCGAATGTTTTTTCTGTAGCCCCGGACAATTCTACCTCAATAATATAATACATTAACCATGCTTTACGTGAACCTCATCATGACACTAGAGAGGACGGCAGGACTGTAATTTCCTGTGTTCAGTGAATGCAACAGAGGCAAGAAACCAGACCAATCAGAAATAGAAATGCATGGAAATAAAAGTGTGCTTGTGCTTGAGAGTCCTCTCCTCTCAGACTGAGAGACTTAGGTGAGCTAAAGGACACTGAGTTTTTAGAATTAAGATAGTTCACTTTAGTCTAAGTTATCTCAGTGGGTCTCAAACGGTTTGGTCACAAATTATTCAAAAGATTATTTCCGCGGCACACCTTCATATGATCACTATAGTTATAAAAAAATCAAGAGAATAAAGGAAAAACAGTTATGAAATCCTATATGGCAGTAAAACAAGAATACAGTTTGAAAGGGGAGTGATTTGTAAAATATCCATAAAGAAAAAGAAAATCTGATTACAGTTGTGTTTCATATGGATGTTGAGAGATGTATCCATAGATCTCTTAATGTTGCTCTCAAAGTGCACCAGATTGATGCTTTTAACTTCAATATTTAACAAAAATCTTCCCGGGGGGACCCGGGTGAGGTGAAGTCCGCTCCCCATGTGCCGCGAGCTGATTATCGAGCCTTCATTGTAACAGTCGCAGGTGTACTGTGTGTTTGCGTGTGGGAAGTG
The DNA here is from genome assembly GCF_902827115.2 of Pseudochaenichthys georgianus. Lineage (NCBI taxonomy): Eukaryota > Metazoa > Chordata > Actinopteri > Perciformes > Channichthyidae > Pseudochaenichthys > Pseudochaenichthys georgianus. The sequence goes on from NC_047509.1 coordinate 20,806,897, forward strand.
TTGCAGTAGAACATTCCACTGTAACGCCCCTGGTGCTCGCGCTTTTGTGCGTGCTCTATAGTGCCCGTAATAGTGTTCACTGGAGTCCAGCACCTCAGCACCCCCACTCAAAATGCCTTCCCGCGCCTCTGGATATCACCATTAGATTCACAAACCTGAAACATCATCCGTGTCTTCACTGCTGGTGATGACATTGTTGTCAGCTGCAGCTGATGCTGCTGCAGCTTGTGACGCCTGCTTCGATGAAAATAACTTTCTAATATCCATAACTTTATAGGCCAGTGGTTCCCAAACTTTTTCAGTCGGGCCCCCCTTGGGTAATTGGAAATATTTTCGGGACCCCCCCAACCCGGTTCCCATCTATATTGGTAGGATTAATTGTATATTGTTGTAAAAACATTACATTTTCTCTGCTAATAATAAGAAGATACAAAGATCCAACTATAATTGTATATTTGATTATGGATTACACATGAACAAAAGTGCTTGTAATAGATACTGTGAATTAATTTGGCCTAATTAAAACTGGCAGGCCTTCTGAGTAGTAGATTTTTAAATTCAAATTTCTTTAAGGAAAATATATTAATTAACTATTATTTCTACTGCAGGTTGCAAACGATCACATCACTTTACCATTCCTATTCCACACATAGCCTATCAATGACTTGTGTGTGCTTGCTTTCCCTCGCAGATCTTCTCAAACCGGGGCTGTTGTTTTGAGACTGCCACTCTCAGTTCATTCTCAATGTTCAGCTTTGATCTGTATTTCGTTTTGATGGCAGCAAGAAAAGCCTATCTCACACAAGTAGGATGTTGCAAAAGGCAGCATTATGCCCACAGCTCTCTGACCAATGACATATTTTCGAGCAGTGTTTGTTTACAATTGAATAATAATAATAATAAAACTGGTAGAATTACCAGTGTCATGGTAGAATATAAGATTGATACAGGGGACTCGCGTCCAATCAAGTGTCGCCCGTGCCGACTTCCCCTGGCTCGTCAGCAGGCTTGCGACGAGGCAGTGCAGAGCATGCTGCAGGCAGACATCATCGAACTCTCTCAGGCGCTCTCTCGCCTCCCAGCACCTGTAGTCATGGTCCCGAAGAAGACAGGTGGCTGGCGGCTGTGCTCAGACTACAGGCCGGTGAACGGGGTCACCAAGAAGGATTCATACCCCCTTCCCCGCAACGATGAGTCCCTGGACCTGGTCTCAGGGTCGTCGTGGTTCCCTTCCTTGGACCTCCGCAGTGGGTATTACCAAGTTCCTCTTGCCCCAGAGGCCAGACCAACAACGGCTTTCTGCACCGGCCGGGGGGCTATGGCAGTTCAAGGTCCTCAGTTTTGGGCTTTGTAATGCCCCTGCCACCTTTGTGCGGTTGATGGACAGGGTGCTGTCTGTTATCCCCCGCCAGCAGTGCTTGGTTTACCTGGACGACATCCTGTGCATGGCATCTCGTTTGAGGCAGCCCTGGGATCTCTAAGAGTGGTGCTGGAAAGGATCAGAGCCGCTGGTTTGAAGCTACACCCAGATAAGTGCCATTTCATGCAGAGAGAGGTCACTTTCCTGGGCCACAAAGTGGGGGGTGAAGGCATCGGCACCCTGCAAGAGAAAGTGCAGGCGGTCGCGGGCTGGCCAAATCCTCGCAACCAGAAGCAGCTGAAGAGTTTCCTGGGCCTGGCCTCGTACTACAGAAAGTTTGTACGGGGTTTTGCTTGCACTGCTGCACCCCTGTTCCAGCTGCTGCAGAAGGACAGTGATTTCCTTTGGACTCAGCAATGTCAAGCAGCGTTTTACAGCCTTCGGCGTGCCTTGAGTGAGGCCCCGGTTCACGCCCCAGCCAACCCCAGTCTGTCATTCACCCTTGACACAGACGCTAGCGGCGTGGGTGTTGGCGGAGTGCTCTCCCAGACTACACCAGAGGGGGAGCGGGTGGTGGCATACTTCAGCCGGGCGTTCAACAAAGCAGAGCGACGATACTGCGTCACTCGCAGGGAACTCTTGGGCAGTAGTGCTGTCCATCAGGCACTTTAAATACTACCTGTGTGGCCAGGCGTTCACGGTGAGGACTGATCACTCTGCATTACAGTGGCTCATGACATTCAAGGAGCCAGAAGGGCAGGTTGCCAGGTGGTTAGAAGAGCTCCAAGCTTTCGACTTCAGGGTGGAGCACCGGGCTGGTGTGCGTCACACAAATGCAGACGCTCTCTCCCGCCGCCCGTGTGCCGCTGGCAGATGCCACTACTGTGAGAAGAGAGAGACTCGTGAAAAGGAGCTGCTGGAGGAGGACACCGTCTGTGCGGCAGCTCGACAAGTGGAAGAGGTTATTTGCCGGGAGCTCCAGACAGTGGACGTGGCAGAGTGGAAGCAACAGCAACAGCTGGACGCCGTCCTACAGCCTGTACTGCAGTGGGTCAAGGCGCAGCAGCGGCCACCGTGGGAGGAAGTGGCAGTGTTCTCCAAAGCAACCAAGGGGCTGTGGTCTCAGTTTGAGGCTCTGCGTCTGTGTCAGGGTGTACTACAGCGTGCGTGGAAGGAGCCAGCAATGGGGGAGAAGAGGTGGCAAGTGGTGGTCCCGAGGGGTCTGCAAGAGGCTGTATTTAAGGCCATGTATGGAACGGCAGGCTCTGTGCACTTTGGCGTCACTAAGACTCTCCGCCGCCTTCGACAAGGCTGCTACTGGGGGCAGTGCCGGAGGGATGTCGAAGACTTCTGTCGCCGCTGTGACCCTTGTATGGCTCAGAAGGGCCCCCGTGGTCGTTCCCATGCTCCGCTGCAACAGTTTCCCGTGGGGGCCCCGATGGAGAGAGTAGCGGTGGATGTGGTGGGGCCTGTACCTTTGTCAAACAGGGGTAACCGCTACATCCTCACGGCCATAGACTATTTCACAAAATGGCCAGAGGCGTATGCCCTCCCTGATCAGGAAGCAGTGACAGTCGCAGATGCCTTGGTGGCTGGCATGTTCAGCCGGTTTGGAGTGCCGGAGACCCTGCACAGTGACCAGGGGAGGAACTTCGAGTCCCGGGTGTTCGCCTCCATGTGCACACAACTGGGCATGCACAAAACATGCACCTCCCCCTTGCGACCTCAGAACGACGGACTATTCGAGAGATTCCATCGCACCATAGGGCAGCAGCTGGCCATCCTCACATCTGAGCACCAGCGCGACTGGGGCGAGCATCTGCCCCTCGGCTCATGGCATGTCGCTCTGCAGTCCAGGAGTCCTCAGCCTGTTCTCCTGCCCTCCTCATGTTGGGGAGAGAGCTTCGAACCCCTGCTGTTTTTGGCGTTTGGTCAGCTGCCAGATTCCCTGGACACGCTCCAGGGCCTGAGTACGCCAGGAGACTTCAGGGACCGGCTTGATTCCGCTCCTTTGCCCACGATCAGCAGAAAAGTGCTGGGGTGAGACAGAAACGGAACTATGACACCAGGACAAGAGGGCGCATTTTCCGGGCTGGGGAAGCTGGTCTGAGTCTACAGCCCACAACGGAAGAAAGGCCGGTGCCCAAAACTGGACAGCCAGTGGGGTTGGTCCCTGCAGAGTGAGAGGGTTGGGGGAAAGTTGGTTCTAAAGTTGTGCTCCACAGAGACAGGTTGGCTCCTTACAGAGGAGTCGCTTCTCCACATGCCCAAGGGACACCGGGGCCCACAGCCTCCCCCTCGACACCTCCACTCAGGTCCCTCGGCGAGCAGAGCAGCAAGCCCCCTGTCAGTGTCTGAGTTTCCCCCCAATTTCTTCCCCTTTTCCCCGCCTGGACCAGAACCGGCACCCCCTGTCCCCCTGACCCTAGCCCCCCTGCCGAGAAGGCAGACACGACCCCCGAGTCGGTTCAGACACTGTGTGTGGTAGTTAGTGTATAGTGAGACCCCTCGTTTCCTGTAGAGGGTAAGAATGCGCCCTGGTCTCACTGGAAGGGATGGTAGTCCACCCAGACCTTCTTAGTTCTACTAACAGTGTTTAGTTATAGTTTTTTTTTGTGCTAGGTTTTATTTGTTCCTCGTGGACGAGGAACTTTGTAGTAGGGGGGGTAGTGTAGCGACCCTGTATAGGGTGCTGAGTGTGTCACTCAAGCATCCCCCGTCTCTCTGCCAATCACAGAGCTGCACAGTGATGCTGGTCTGGGTGCGGGCCTGTGGTTGGGGGAGTAGACGGGGGAGGGCGGGGGACGTTGTGACGTTGACCTTATATATGGGTGTGAGTTGAGGTGTAGAGTGTGTGTGAGGATAAACCTGCAACCTAACATGTAACCTGTGTCCGTGTGCGAACAAAGGAGTGAATAAACCCCAATAACTTGAAGCCTGTTTCCGACTCCCTTTGTAGAACGTTACAATATCTTCTTATTTTTTTGGGAAAAACGCTGTGCATGCAGTAGGCGTTGGACTGGAAGTACCTGAGACCATAAACGGTGTTGAAAACTTCTGTCACGTAGTGATCATCTTCTCAATAAAACATGTTAGCTGATGTTTTCTTCGAGTCTTCTGGCCTATCAGAATCAAGATTGTTGCCGGAAGTCCCCACGGAAAATAAACTACAGTAGAACTACCCATGGATGTATAAAGAAATCCATGGGTACAACTTCAGATATGACCCCCGGTTTTGATGATTGACAGGTCACAGAACAATGGGGGCTATCTACCCTACCCACCAATTTAGAGTAAGTCACACAGACTATCTCCTCTTTGCTCTTCTCTCTGTGTGGAGCAGCAAGTTCAGCTGTCAGAACAAAGTGAAAAACAAACAATGGCATAAAAATTATTAATATGTCGGGGTAGTAATAGATGTATTTATTTTCTTCTCAGAGTGTAGGCGACCAGAATGCGTAGTTTATATGTTAGTATTTCAAAAAATCTCATGGGGGAGAATCCCCCCAGACCCCTTGCTGGGGTTGGGTTTTCAGAATGTGTGGCCTTTCATAATACAGTTCAGCTTTGATTCCATCATCTCATTAAACCTTTTTTAAAAGCATACTTTAGTTCTGTGAAGGGATATATGCACTGTACTTCACTTTAATTAATATTGTATGCTGAAAAGCGTATATTACAGCACGATTTTTTGTTGAATAGATTTGAGTGGTTCAAAATTCGGGTCGCAATTTATTGACAAAGGAAAAAGTGGGTCCCGAGGCCTGACCAGTTGAGAACCACTGCGTTCATTCACGCTCATGTCAATAGGTGCTTATTTCCTAAAGATGGTGAGCCTTTTTTAAATTTGTCTTGAGACCTTATCATGTCTTTTTTTTGTTTCATATTGATGTCTTGCTCTTTAAGTATATGGGAATATAAAATAAACCTTTGTTGAAATCACAGAACATTTCCGGAACCATCTCCTTATACTGAATGTACCAGGCTGCAATAAACGTGATTAAAACGACGATCACTTAACAGATCATCTGTGAAGACATGGGTGCAGTGTCCAACTGCAACGATTTCTGCCTGCCTCAGTATGCTTTTTTGTAATATAAAGAAAAAAAGTCCATGAATGTGTAAAAAGCTCCATACATGTGTTGCAGCTGTTCAGAAGAAAGAGGGCCCTTGGTTGAGATTTTTCATTTTTAAAGTGACAAAGGTCATGCTAGTTGCCATGACAGCCACAGCTAATTGCTCTTACACAAGTCAGTCTGAGTGTGGATGGCCAAGGCTGAGGATGCAGACAGGAAAGACAACAAAAGAAGTTTGGCGGCACTAGATGCACCCAGAAAAATATTTTCTAGACCGTATTTGTAGTTGGTTTTGTTCAGCTTGTATTGAATGTTTTTCATGTCGATGCACAGCCTGTTTTTACAGTTTTACACGATTGAGATATCAGGTTGGGTATTGTGTACATTTGTGATATGACTCGAGACACTTTTATACATAACTGTATACCATTCCTATGTTTAATTTTAAAGAGCTAATTACTGGACATTTCAATCTCTCTCAGATAGATGATAGACCTGCTATTCTCTTATTGGGGAGAAACCCCGGCTGTTGCTAATGAAGAAACAGCTTGAGCAGAGCCTTCAATCTGTGAGGCTGACAACCAAGCCAAAGATCCTTATAGTTGCCAGCTCGGCTGTTGTGTCCTGTCTGTGCGGTAAGTCAGTAAATCTGTCAGCATTGCTAAGAAAGCAGAGGGGTCTGTTCTGCTAAATCAGGCAGACACAAAGCTGTGTAGCTGCGGCTATGAATCAGAGAACAGAATGTGAGAAACTGCCTCGATAAACACACACATAAGTAATCACTAGTGCATATTCATACATACTGTATATGCACAGATGCAGTCAAGGACACACACACCCACCTTCACTTTGCTGTTCTTAAGCAAACAGCCTTAGGCTCAGTGAATGAGCATGTCAGCAGTGTGTGCTGACATACTGTCACACAAAGACTGTGTATGGAGACAGATGCCTCCTCAGCCTCCTCCTGTCCATTTACCTAACATACAAACACTGCCTGATATATCCTCGTTTGTCCTTCGTGATTTGGATAAAGATACTTCAAAATTCAAGAAAGACAGAGAATCTTTTTCTCTGTCAACGTTGGAAGTGAAAGAGGAAACTAGGTTAAAGTAAAAAAGGAACTTCAAAGGCATGAATATGTAGGGTGTGTACAGGAGTGACTGTGAAGGGAGATACATGCAATCTGCACCCAGATAGACAGGTATGTCTGTGATTGAGTGTTATGGGCACCAGAGGAAGAGGAGACAGGCGCAGTGCCAGGGTTCTCCCCACAGCCATGAGACACTCTAATTAAGGAGCACAGTGGGGAGAGGGGGCAAGAACAACAGCTCTGCATTGTCACATAATGGTTTTCTTATCATCTCTAGTACAGGAAACATCGCACATCTCTGCTCTGATGTGTGTGCACGTCTGTGTGTTTCTCGGGAGCCTTTTTATGAGCCGTCTACTCACACCTAGAAACCAAAAATCACCAAAGCCATGGTGCTAATTCAGCGCCTGAGAGGGAGGATATTCAAGTCCTACTGCCACAACAGAGCAGAGCCACGTTTGATGGAAATGAATGTAAGCAGTTACAGATGTATCGGTCTTAATCCATACGCTAAGAGCTTGTTTTCACTCTGTCATCAATCCATTTCGTAGTGGAGGCTTGTCACTGGCCATTTGCATTGATGCAAGTATAATCCGCCCACATCATTGCTCTGCATAATCATTGATACATATTTATATCTCTGGTAACATTTCTGTAATTCCTTGTCCTAATACCAGATGTCCAGATGGACAATGACAGGAACGGGAAATACCTGCAGAGAAGGGCAAAGAGTCATTCAATTCAAGTATACATTTTTGCGAAAGATCAGACAAAATACTGATGCATGCCATTTTATTTTAAGTCATATAATTTGCATTTGACAATAATGCCTAAAGAAATACAGTCAGATGGTATGATGTGTTCTTCTGGAACCCATCTTAAGCGGTCTATCTTATATTCAAATGTAGGTTACATTTCCTACAGTGGTTCTCTGTATATTTGGTTTCAGTGCTCCATTTTTTCTTTTGATGTCACAATCTGCTCCACTATTTAGAAAGCTCAAACTGTCACTGTAAGCCAGTCTCATGTTAAAGGGATATCACACATAGTCATAGAATATATACATTATAATAGACAACAACAAAACTACAGAATGCAAGTAACAGGAATGTGTTTTTTCACATAAAACGAAGGAAGAAAAAGGAAAATGATTAGCAGATAAAAAAACCCATACAGTTAATGGAAACCTGATAAGAGGACAAGAGATGAAAAGTGATGCTGATGATAAATGGATGACTGATGAAATTGTGGGGAGAAAAGGCTGAGGGGGGGTGGTACGTTTGACCAGATGGGTTCTGGTCTGCTCTGTGAGGGCAGCAGGGTGCCCTGAGATCCGAGGCCACAGGAACGCCTCCAGCCGCTCAACACCAGAGTCCAGTTACTGTAAGCCTGTTACATGTGCACTCTTCCTGATACTGAAATATGGGTTAAAGCCGTTTCCTCATCACATAACTCCATGCTACTGCCACTAAGATGATCAGCTGGAAATGTTTCAGATGCAGTTGTAACTCGGTTAATGCATGCCCAAAAAAATCATAGATTGTGTGTCCAGTTTTCCTGCATGAAGAGATTTATATAAAGCTCCTCTGATTACAACGTTTTCAGGTGTTTTTGTGCTAGTGATGGGTAGGGCACTTAAATCAACAATAGATGAGCATTTAATTATTTTATCATCACCATGATTTCTTAAATTGAATGTGTGTGTCTGTGCATGTAACTACCACAACTCAGCTTTAACCATTAACCACCTGACTGAATGAGGAGCGGATCAGTTCAATGTGGTCAAACAAAAGGTGATAGCGGTTCTCTCCGTCATAGAAACACTGTGAATACGTTGCTGCTAAAACTGCCCCCGAGCCCCATAGAAACACATGACTCATCATCTATAGCAGATGCTCGGCTATCTGACTGACTTTGGGCTATGAGGTTTGGGAGGTGCTGCAGGGCTGAGGGTTTGTGATGATGATACAGCTGCATACGAAGCAGACGCCACATAACATTTCTTTCTAAAAGTAGAGCATCACCCTCTAGTGTATCCACAGGCAAAAGGCAGAATCAGAGGAAAAATCACAAATGTTTTGAGATTTAAAGACAGTTCTGGACTCCATATACTCTTGTTTGACACTAGTACATTGACTGATGTATAAAAGGCACAACATGTGTTATTATGGTATTAGAGGTGCTATAGGATAAGGACTGGGGATATTCTAAAAGTGTCTTAAAATAATGCCAAATACCCTTCCAAAAGCAACAAGGCGTAAGTTTACCCATCAATACTTTATGACTTTCCTGGCCTGACATGTTTTTAAACTGTACCAAAAATAGGAGAAATATGTTTTTTGTAAACTGCTAATTGTGTCCTCAAACAGCTAGTAAATAGTGCATTTGTTGGGGGTTATGTTAAGCCACAGCATACGTGAATATCATATCAGCATTTTAAACATAAAAAACGTTTGATGATACCCAAATACATTATCATCTTATTGCTCTAGCAAGCTTTAACTATCAGTTTGCTAGGTACGTAATTGTACCACCTGATCTGTGTCCAATGTCCAGACCTGTGATCCAGGTTTCTAAAGATATTAGGAATAACAAAATCTGATGATTGTTACAACCCCTTTCACTTAACTGTAATATTTGTTTTGTTGGATCACATACTGTACAGGTTGTGGTTATAGGGTTTATTTGCATAGACAGTTGATAACTCTTTGGAAAAGCCACTAACCTTCATTTCTCAAGATAATAGTTCCATTGTATCGACTGCAATAGAGTAAAAACTTAAGCGGCATTCATCTCCATCCCTCAGAGAGTCCTGCACAAGCCTTGAACTTAAAATCAGAGACTTTGTAACAATACAAAGAGTCAAGTTAATTTGAAGGATGTCTTCTCATTGTCTTTACTCATCAATCATCCGGTTGTGACTCCTTTAAGACGAAGCTCCTCTCGAACTTCCTGAACAAATAATCTGGATCTGGATATCCAAAACTGGAATGGAAAAAGACAAGCTGCAGTAAGTAAATCTCAGGATAAAGACTGTACCTTAAGCTTACTGAACCTGGATTTTTAATGTATCCATTGAAATGTATCTTGAAAAGGCTTTGCATCATAGGGTTATACAACTTATCCCGCCAAATGTCAAATTGCTAGACATGTTAACTTTGTTGCTTTACTTTGTTGATCTCTCCACTTAAATATATAGAGCCATCTTCAGATCAGCTTTTTTTAATGTATTAAATACTTGTGTCTATAACCAATTCCTCACCTTTCCAGCAGGCTAATCTGTCTATGAGTTTTGAATACAAATATAAATACAAAATATATATTGTATAGTTTTCTTCGGGCCCGAACAGGGATGAAAATGGCTTCTGAATCTGAAAGGTAGCTTAAGCAGTCCAAAAATGTGGAGTAATAAGTCAACTATTTCCCTGTTGGATTTAATAGAGTAGAAGTAAAGTAGAAGCACCTCTAATTTATATTAACTACACTTTTTTTCACCATGTGCCAACAAGACAGATTTCTGTACACTTACGGTTGACAACAATAGAGGACTTTACTGTAATGATGTGCATACCTTTTGTGGACCACCATCTATGTTGGTCTTATGATGAATGTCGTTCCAGGTGATGACGTTGTTGAGGCCTGTGGGTGACGGATCGACCAACGGTGAAGACGAGTCTCCTGTCAAAGGCCTTCCTCAGCAGCTTCAGGACTTTCTCCCCTTCCTCGCTGTCTGGCAGGAAGGCCGTACGAGACGTGCTGCCGTACCTCTTCCCGGGGTTTTGGATGTTCAGGCTGTAATGTAAACAAGAGCAAGCATATATTACAAAGATGAATGACAACTGTGTCTAACTTGTGATTACACCCAAACCTGCATATTATTTTTCTTTTTTTTGGTGAATAATGTTTGGGTGACACCTTGTGAAACCAGCTATTTAACTGGGAAGGACTGTATTTTTAAAATAACATTTTATAGAGAAAGTATCCTGGTTCCTAGCATGAGTGTAATACTGCAATCACTGCAAGGTCACCTGGCATTTTATGTTTAGCAACTTTCAGCTCCAAAATCTATATTTTTACTTCAGCCAACTAAAACATTGTTAAAATAAAGTTTTTGGCATAAATTACCATTTGATATTACATTAAAAGGAATACAGCAAAGCAGACAAAACTATATTAATAACATTTTAGAAGTCTCTTTAATACTTATACATGTGTTATTGTTGTTTCTCTTTTATTGTATCTTCATGGAACTAAATTACCTTTTTATACTTTTTTCATATGTCTACCTTCGTCTACTGTATCACATTATCGTTAGACTTTTGTTTATAATTACAAAATTGTTTGTTAAACATTAAGAAAAAATAGAAAACAGGCATGCTGTGTACTTGTGTTCAATAACAAACAACAGCGCCATCTAGTGGACATGTAAAATCACTAACAGCTGATGAAGTCAACAAACAAGAGCTCTGTTGTGTTGATATGTAGCCTCCTCTGGTAGCTTGTAGCTAAGTGTCAGTTCTTACCCATGGTCTTACCCCTTGTATCCCCGCTGGGAAAGTGTACTGTATGACGATAGATCCGCAGTACTCGAAGCCGGGCAGGCGCAGATAGCTGCGCATGTCCGTCATGCTACCCTCCGGCTGGGTCCCCGTGTACTCTCCGTAGTAGGTATTGCATATCGGGCAAGCAGGCTTCAACTTAAATACCGAGTCGATACAAGCAGAGCAAAAAGAGTGAGAGCACTTTAACGTTTTCCTCTCATGACTGTGGTCCAAGCAAATCGCGCAGTCCTCCATACTTTTAGGGACAACCGGAGTGGTTGTTTAGTGTGGTTGCCACTTATTTTCCGGTTTCTTGTGACGAGAAGTGTTGTCTTTCCTTGTAGGGATATGTGTGTCGGAAATAATGTGACGTCAAGCTAAGGAAAGTACCAATTCATACATAAGCAAGTCTGAAGGAAGAGGCAGATTTTTTTCGGCTGCGTAGTTTCAAATTCTAGCGCACTCGAGCTGGTTTCTCCAAAATTACATAACCCACCTTTAAGGACAATCAATAAATTAAATAACACAGCGCTAATGTTATTTTCAACAACTGTTTATTCTAACTTCCTCTGATTAGAAAACGATGCTTAAAAGTATTCAAATACTAGTCAGGTGACAGTGACACACGTTTTTGTTACTGATGTGTCATGGATTGATTTTTTTACAAAAACTGTTACTACCCTGGCCAAATAAGACACACCTATTTGTATTGGATTTTTTTTTTTTTTTTTAATTTACTCTAAATTAAAGCACAATACTCCATTTTAAGTCTGTTTTAAATTGTATTCTGAATTGTAATTATTGATGAATGAATTTGTCTATCAAGTTAATGATTCAGCTGCTAAATGTGCACTTATTTAATTACCGTTTATACCACTGGGTAATTTAATTTATAACGAATACCTTATTTAGTGAATTATACTGCAAGGAGAATTATAATGTAATATGAAAATACGCTAAATTATTTTAATCAAAATTGTACTGAAGTAATGTACTTTGGTAATGTACTTAGGAGTTCAAATCAATTATTGACTATAGGGGACAACCCAAACTCTTTCCAAATGGACACAAGTTTGATATTCGGTTGCTCGTGATGCACCTGCTTTATTTAGGTCCTACATTGAATATCCAACACAACCCAAACATAACTTTTTATTCAAGTATTAAAATGTAAAGCACATTTTCTGAATATCAACAAAGTACGAATCAACACAATTATAAAAAGCAAAACTCCAACTTCTCCTCAACAATCAACTTGTAATATGTGTAATCTCTCCTACGATCAATTCTGCTGGCTCCTTCTCAGTCACGGTAATGCATAGAAATGTTTGCACAGTAGCTTTAGTGAACTACAATCCTGTGTCCCAAAAATATTTCAGTTGGTCCCATAACTTAAATACAAAGGGTCTGAAAACAGAAGAAAGGGGTCTTCTATGTATAGATCTAAGGGCAAATGAATGACAGATGTACCACTAGCCAAGCAGGTTACTGCACTTAGCAAAGCATTTTCACACATACAGCTGTTCCCAGTCTGACGGTTTTTTCAGCATTATGACGGCAAGGATTGTTTTTTTTATAGAGAAGCTTATTGACAATACACATTAGTATACATATTTTCATGAACTGTCTTGTATTTGTACTAAGCCAGATAGTATAGTTACAAACATAATGCCGTTTACCTATCAATTAACACTGAAATATGCCCAAATTGCTTACTATTCAGTAGTAACATCATGCTAGATTTTGTATCAAAGTGAATGTAGGAAAGGCACAACAAAATGAGATCAATACCCCCACCCTAAACCAGATTACATTTTCCTTTTTTGTCTGTATCGTAGATTATCGTTTTAGAATTTGCAACAGTTCTCTGTTAAATGAGAAGATTAGCAGGCGAATCTCCCAGTTTGACAGGGAAAGAGGCATAGATCATTAAAGAGCTTTTGTGCCTTTGATTTGGTTTGACTGGTCTATATGCCCTTTCATCTTTGACATCGTCATAAATCTGGTAATTGGATGAACTCAATACCCACAATAAAAGGTAATGTGCTCAACACCTGGGAGACATCTTAAAAAAACAGGAGTGAGCAATGGCAAAAACCCAGGGGAAAGTCCAAATGCACATTGAGAAAAAAAGGTGCTGCATTGAGAAAATTGAACATTCTTCCTATTTAAGTAAAGCGGAAGGGGAGAAGTAAATCGAATGCAAATGAAGAGTTCCAAGCAATTGACATCAACTTGTAGCCACCGAGCTTAGAGCCGATAGCCGCACAGACCTGTTTGCTCTGAGCACTCTTCCACGTAGAAGAAAAACTATGACTGACTTCACTGAGAAAAAAGACTCTCTTACAAAAGTGCCTGTGAGTGCTTAAGATTGCAATAATCCTTGAAAATACATTATTTCTATTGAAGCAGTGCTATTCTGCCTTATAACACAAGTACTTTCATTAAAACCGATAATTAGTAACAATCAACTTAAACATTTCTGAGGAGATAAAACGAAGTATGTGTGCTTGTAGGAAAAAAGATTGTTATCCCCAGAGTAGAAATTAACATTAATATAACATCGCCTGTCTTTATAACATTAAACTTAGATGGCCTAAATAATATATAAGTACCATGATTTGCAACACGCCACGATGCTCTTAAATAAGTACATCAGATACGGGCTCTGTTGCGAACAGTGACAGGTGGAGGATTGTGTAATACAAGAATGCACTGCACTCAAACTACTTTCCTCCAACTGTAGCACTAGGTTAAGCTGAATTATGGAGGAAAGATGAACAAACAGAGGAACAAGTAGTGGAGGGAAGTGGGCTCTGCTGCAGCATTAGACGCCTGTTTGCTGAGGGCCTCGTCTTCAGCCATCCTTTAAGGAACGGGCAGTCTCAGAGCACAACCTGGAGCTGAGTCATGTCCACCGCAAGGACACTCGGAAAGTCTTACATAGTCCTGGAAGAGTCTTTTTCCTGCTGTCAGTCGGCCGTGATGCCTTTCTCTCTGAGCTCCTCTGTCACTCGCACCAGGTAAGTGGGGTCTGGGTAGCCAAAACTGTCAGGAGAAATAAAAAAGCCATCACTTCATCTGAATGAGCTCAGGCAGCAATAGTGCCATCTAGCCAAGGACATCAACTGAAAGCATTTCCTTGTCAGGAACTTGAATTACATCTGTCAGTCACATCTGAGCCTCTTTCCCTGCTACCTGTTGGGGAGATTGTTGAGAATATTACCAAATCTAATCTCAGTGGCCATTTGCCTCCAGCTAAAAGCCCATACATACCAGCGGGGCCCGCCCCATAATGAGGTCTTGTGGTGAATGTCATTCCAGGTGATGACATTTTGCATGCCCGTAGTCATGGAGGTACCGATGGTGAAGATAAGGCGCTGTTCGAAGGCCCGGCGCAGCATGCCCAGCACACGGTTCCCCTCAGGGCTGTCAGGGAGGTAGGCCACACGGTCAGTTCCTGGGTACCGAACACCTGGGTTGGGGTGTTCTGGCTGTTGAGGAGGTGTAGAAAACAAGATCAGTTTAAATGAATAGCTTAAAAAGAAATGGTCTGTCTACTTGGATCTGGGGCTCTTTGCCTCTGCAGTGATTGTTTTGCCAAGGTCATGTCTTGTACAGTATTTTTAACTGCATTTGCTACATGCTTTTGTAAGAACTATGTTTGCAAGTGTGTTCTTTTTTAAGAATCATTTGTGACAATGCCTTTTTTTGAATGCAGCATTTCCTTTTAATCCAAAACTATTTATCTGAATCTATTTCGTGAGATTCACAAAACGGTCAGTTTGTAGAACTTCTCTGGGGAATTACTAATCAGCCTGTAATACAGTTTCATTTCTTCTTGGCGAAGTGCATCGTAAAGTCCAAGACTAAAAGGTGCTGATGTCATCAGGGGTTATGTTGTCCTTGATAGAGTTTGAAATATGTTGGCAATTACGAGTCAGGAGCAAAAGAAAAAATATTTTTCTATGACTTCATATGAAATTGAGGATCGGGCAAATAGACAAGTTCGACCCATAACATTTATAAAATCATAGAAGATGCAATAGAGAATGCACAGTTCTTTGCATGGTGTCCTGTTATTTCACAGATCAACAAGTGGCGGTAAAGCGCCAAGATGTGCTGCAATGGGCCAGAAAAAAATGTACAGATACTAAACCAGCTCCGGAAAACAATCAATTTTGATTAATCTAGTTTTCTTCTTTGTATCACAAAAAACAGGTCAATCAATTTGAGAGTGAAAGCTGGTTCAGTGGGCTGTACTACAAAGTGAGATTAGCAGGTATGCGAGGTATATTGAGTCTTAAATCACGTTTTTTTTACGAATGTGGTTGTCGTTTTATCCGGCTAAACTTGAGCACATTTTGCTAACATTTTATAAACCCATAGATGAATATATCAATGAGACTTAATGTCTGCATCTTCACATGGTCTACTCACTGCCTGTAGGCCAGGAGGGAAGCTGTAGATGATGCAGATACACCCGTAGCCGTCATGGCCAGGAAGCTCCAGATGAGGATCTCTCTCTACGATCATTGTACCGTTAGCAGGCTGGTTCCCAATCAACTGGCCATACACAAGCCTACAAACAGGACACGCTTTCTTCACCTTAAAGGCTTGATCCAGGCAAGAGCGACAGAATGAATGGCCACACCTCTCCAAGGTAGTCTTCTCCACTATGTCCCCCATGCATATTGAACATGTGCCATTGTCCTCCGCCTCACGACGAGACGCCAAGCTGGAGTCAATGTCCTTCCTCTGGGCTGCCTCGTGGAGCATGGCACATGCCTCCTCATCTACAGGCTTCCTGAACTTCTGCTGCTGTCTCTGGGAGCGCCGAGGCTGGGGAGGTGGAGGCTGGAGCAGGCTCCCCTCCCCGTTTGGTTCCAGGAGTCCCACACAAGGCAGCAAGCCCTCTTCCCTCTTGGGTCCCCCATCCTGTTTGCTCATTTCTTTGCGGGCACAGCGGCATAAGTCAATGAAAGCTTTTCGTGTCTCGCTGGAGATGGGTCCATCCATCACCCCAGCTCCACCGTTCCTGGAGCCTTCTACAGGCTGCAGCCTCACAGCGCAGCATCCCCCCCTCTCTCCTCGCCTGACGATACCAGCGTTCATCCCCTGCTTGTGCTGGAAGTCAATGAGCCAGGGCCGCCCAGCTGCAGCCAGGTAATCCCACACTGCCTGTGAAACCAACACCTCATCACTGCCCTGGCCAGCACGCACACTCATCTCATCAGAGGAAACTGCAAGGAGAGGCACATAAAAGTAATCAGCACATTATTATATGAACAAAAACACAACTCACTTGTTTGATCAAGCCTACATCAAGTTACAGAAGTTGCTCCCTCAGGTTAAGTGCTAACACATGATGCTATTTTCAAAGGCATTACAGGGAAATATGCTATATGTTTGCTCAGATCTGGTTACAATAGTGTTTTGGTTTCTACTGACTGGGGCTTCACTTGTACCTGGCCTATAAGCTCGCAAAACGCAAATGTTAAGCAACATCAATTTAGTTTTTTTGTTTGTAGTGTGCATGACAGTGCAAGTGAATCTAATAGCTCTACATGGGCAGCTGTTGACAGTGGATGGAGCACGAAATATACAACAGGCAGCATCACAGCATTGCTGGGGACGCATCAGCTGTTCAGAGATTCAGACTGTAAACAAAGGAAACTAAACCCGTCATACTGTACGCGGAAAACATGAAAGCCCACCGACAGCCACATGAAAAAACAAGATTGACACTTCTTTAGGTTGAGAGGTTACCTTGTGATCCCATAAATCCCTTCAATTGTGAATAAAGCGTCCTGTTGAACAGAAAAAGAGAGGAAGAAAAACTGAAGGGCTGGAACAAGCGTTATCACAGCTGCTCGGCGATATTTTGACTGAGCCATCATCCGCATGAGCAAAGGGAAATTCAGCGATTTCGCAACGTTAGCTTTAGCCTTTGATACATTTATCGTCAACAGTTAGCTAAGTGGTTTCCCCCTTTGATTTCTTCCGCACGTCACCCTCTGCCGTAGCTCGTCGCGGTCAGGGAGGTTTAGTGGATTAAACAGTGCTCTATCAGAGGAGGCCTTTATTTCTGACGTGCCGCTGCAGCTAATCCGCAAATAATTCCTTTTTGTAGTCAAGACATGATATCCCAAAGTATATCCCGTTCAAATCTCTTTAGATCCTTGTCCTGGCTCTGACAAATGCCATCCAAAGCCTGCACCTAGTCCCCAGTCTCTCCTGTGTTTGCCTTCCTCGTACGTCCTTGGGCTATGCGTATCACAGAGTATAGCATTTGTAGTTACTCTTCTTATCTGGCTTCAACCATGCTAGCTGTGTGTCAGCTTTGTCCAGGCAGATAATTTGCTCTTTCTTCTCATGTTGAGTGTGTGCCTGTGCTTTCACACCGCGTCCTCCTCTCTATTGACTGTGCAGGAGCAAACATACCCATTAATAAGGGGACTGGGATTTACGAGAAAGTGTGACCAGGAAGTTCGTCACTGAGCTGACATGATTGGCTGGCTATGGTGGTTTGTGTTTTTCCTCCTTCATGCAGTGACTGAATCATTTCTTTTGTCGTGATTACAAGCTTTAATCATAACGCACAATACACACTTAGTTCACACAAGAGTTAGCCTACGCTCCATCGAGGGAATACCCACTCATTCAATTATAATGCAAATTAAGCTATCACTCAGGGTACACCGACGTATTGACAGCAATTATGTAATTTTTGATACTTTTGACAAGATGTATTGTTTGGACATAGCTTTCTATGTGAGCACACAATAGCCTACACATTGAGCTGTTCCCAGTTTTTAGTTTACGTTTTCAGAATGTATCTCCACAAGTGTCCCTTGCATAAATAAAGTGCTTTTTCTCTCTCTCTCTCTCTCTCTCTCTCTCTCTCTCTCTCTCTCTCTCTCTCTCTCTCTCTCTCTCTCTCTCTCTCTCTCTCTCTCTCTCTCTCTCCTCTCTCTCTCTTCTCTCTATCTATCTATCTATCTATCTAGCACTCAGGTCAGATTAAAATTTAGAAGCAGGTTATTAGCACCATGGAAGTAGCAAAAGAAAAGAGAGAAAATTCATTTAAGCGTTCCAAATAAAATATAGTAAAAAATACATTTAAAAAAAAAGGATGTGATGTCCAGTATCTGCAACTGGATAGGACATATTTTCTCTGTTGAAGTAATGATTTACTTTAATGATGCTAATATTCTATTAAATCATAAAATGCTTGTAGCGACGCTGTCCACATAGCCTATCTGTAAAAAGTTACTTTGGCCAAGCTCAAGTAACATCCCTCTTTTCAGATGTGTAACAATGCATGTTCCAACTGATCCAAGCAGGTTTTTTAATTGTTTATTTAACCTATGAAGGAGTTCACCAACATTTTGAGATTCATGGTTTTCATCTGAATCTAAAGCTGTCGTACAAATTATTTGGAGTAAAGTGTTTGATATACTTTATACTATAAAGTAACATACTGAAAATGGAAATACTTGAATGTTCACTTAAATACAGTACCTGAGTACATTTCCCTAATTTGCACCACTGAAACATGTTTATATTGAAACTATAGCCAAACAGAAGGAGAATCCAACCCAATACATATGTTACATTGTGTATTCTATTGATATTGGAGAATAAGGTGCACTTATTAATACACACAAATACCTCCCTCAGAGCCCAGCACATGTCCTCACTGTTGTAGTCAGTTCATTAAAACAAATGTTTTTGTTGTGTGTGTAGATTTTGTGTCAAATGAGTTTTACATGAATGTAGGTCTTCCAGCTATGTATCACAAAATGTACTCATATGCCGGTAAAGCCTTACATGACATAGTGTACCAGGGGGTTGCTGCATTATTTATTGTATATGGAGCAGCTCTAGCATTTTCATCTAGCTGATGTCATAACTGTCTTGTCCCTTGCTATTTATAGGAAAGGTGTCATAAATTAAACCTTGTTATCAAGAGTTGGAAAGTTGTATTAAAATGATAGAAATTATATTTTAAGGTTCTGACAAAGACAAAAAAAAGGCTGAGAGAATAGAGGGTTTTCCTTTTCTTTGCTTTCTGCTATTTTATTAAATGAAACTTGAAATTAGTAAAAAAATAGTATTTTCTTGTTTTTGGCTTGTGACACTTTCCTGTTGTAACAAAGGAATTTTTCTAATTCAGATAACATTTGAATATACAACTAATACAAGCATTTTAACAAATCCCTCTTTGACTATCTGCAAGAAATTATGTAAATGTATGAATCATCATCACAAATCTGTTATACCAAAACTTTTCTTTGCAGTTATTATATCTGGAGCTATAAACGATCTTTACCACATCCAGAGTTTCAGTAGCTTGACAAATTATATAAATGGCATCATTAAAGTAAGGCTGGTGGGGAAATGTTTGTCAACTGGACCACAGTAATGTATGATATTATGTTTTCAGATCAGAAAAATGCATCCAAATTAGTGACTTTAAAAAAAGACAGCAGCACAGCAAGCTATTACTAATTCCCTCTTTACTGTAAGTAACGTTCTAGCTGCAGAAAGCTCTTGGAGAAATTCTGGTTACACTGATGTATTTTTTCTTAAATGATAATTAATTAATTTACATTGTAAATGAGCAAAAATAACCCAATAAAACACTATTTACTTATTTTGTAAAACATTACAGAGAAGATAATGTTGCTATAGAAATTTGAAATTGTTGCATTACTCAAATGTATTAATATTACAGATTGATTAGTTTACTTCAAAGAGATTTATAAACCTAAAATCCATTGCTGACAATGTCTTTCAATTTGAAAGCGTATAATTTCCTCTCATCTGGCCTTAATTTCTCCTCCACTAAATGGGCTAAAATTAGGATGGAACGGTTATGCTGTGTACTCTAACTACAGCTTTTTCCGTGGCCAATAGAAACTCCCATCAGTCAACTACCTCCAGCCTCTCATCTTCAAAGTGACTTCCCCAGTGTCCACGTCCCCCATAAGGCCTGACATGGTTTTGGCTCCACTTCTATCCATTTAAAAGCACATGTCTGGCACTAGGTGGAGAGTTGGAAAGAAAAAATGATTGTTTTGTCACCATACCCATCCACCAAGCCCTTCACTATAATGTGCCAATCAAGTCTGTGTAAAACACCTATTCTGTCAAATATTTTCATCTCCATTGTCCCACACATTCGGCAGCTCCCTGGCAATGGTATTCTATCCCAGTGGCTCTCTCATTCCCTGCCTTCACGCTATTGTTCGCTTGTTCTATCGAGAGCTGCAGCCTCAGTGAAACTGCCTCTCAGACTATCCTGTCTGAGTCCAACGGCTTGAAGCTGCTCCCAAATTGACCATGTTTGCCTTTAAAGTCATCTGTCAGTTTACATGTCTTTTTCTGCTGCTTGAGTGCTTTGGCCTACTAAGACAACCACTACAAGTCAAACACCACCGCTAAGCAGGTGCATCTGACAGCCTCCACTCCTATGGGGGACTTAAACTGATAAAGCTTCACTCTGACATCATGGAGTGCTATGCTAAAAAGGCATCTGTTATTAAGCCGACTGAGAAGCAAGCTGTGAAGTGAAATGCTTTGGCTCTCAATACTGCATGTGTGCCTGCCTCTGTTCAGACATTAACAACAAGCCAAGTCCTACGTCTTTTTTTTAATATCTCCCAATGCAGAAATGCACTAACTGTGCTCTGCGCATATGATCAGCAGAATCTTTTTGGGGGATGGTGTCTGTGACGTCCTGGACTCATGACACAAAATTAACCTTAGTCTTAATCGCTTTGGAGGAACTTGCAGGGGAACCAATGACGCATTATGATGAAGTTAACATTGAATGCACAATACAGTGTAATGGCTAAGACACCATCTGTGTTTAGATAGCTTCAATTTCACAATGCAATTCTAGCTGCCTACGGTTTGAACTTAATATCCACAATACTTGAGGTCATGTATTTTACTTGATATTTTGATCCATGCCACATTATTCTTAAACCCCTCTAAATTAGGCAAATATTGCTACATTTGCTCAACAACATTTTTGATAGCTAGTTCAAAATGATAAAGCAAGCCCCCCGTCCCCCGTCGACCAGACGTGTAAGTAATGCTTACAAAAAGCCTAATGCCAGTGGTGTAAAGTAACTACATTTACTCAAGTACTGTACTTAAGTAACATTTTGAGTGACTTGTACTTTACTTGAGTATTTCAATTTGTTGCTAGACTTTGTTCTTCTACCCCACTACAATTCAGAGTTACATAGTGTACTTTATCTCCACTACATTTAATTAATAGCTAGTTACTTTGCAGATTTGGATATTAATGTGAAATATAGACAACACTTAAAGAGCCTGTGACACCATCCCAACAACTGTTGTGCAATGAAATATTGGGCTACTAGTAATCTCGAACCGTCAGTTTAAAAAAGAAAAAGCGATACCGTTTCGTTAAATATCAATAATTTCGAACATCGCGGGGAAATTCCTTCACTCATTTTGAAGTTTTGGGGGAAGCCGGAAGTGACGTCAATGCGGGAACGCTTCGAGAGCCAAACACGGACAAAGTGTGTTGTGTCATGCGTAGAAATGGTGAATTACTGAGTTTAGGCACGTTAATAACGTTTTAATGAAGTTGACTACAGTATATTCATATTTGTCAGTGCTTTCATGTCAATTCGGCGACATAAACATAAATGATCGTGGTGAAGATGATGATTACATTAGGATTAAAAATCGGGAGTGAGAGCTGCTGAATTTCCTCCCGTCGGATGTGATATAAAAACAAATCGATTATTTTTGTGGTTATAAACTCAAGTGGATGAAACTACATTTATTAGTGCTTTCATGTCAATTCGGCGAACATATGATACATTAAATGATGAGTGAGGATGATGATTAAAAATCGTTTGTTTGAGCCGGTCTGCATTTACTGATGAGATAACAAACCGATGCTTTTTGTAGTTGTAGTACACCAACATGGATTAAACGTGTGGTCTTTTTACCACAATGTTGGGGAAATTAATGGATAAAATGCACGGATTATTATTATTATTCCCACTCCGATCGGGACACTAGGTCCACCGTTTCCCCGCAGCGAGGCTCCCCCCGTTGACAGTTTACGTGGGCTGGGTGCAGTGGCGGACTGGCCATCGGGACGAATCCCGATGGGCCGGTACCGAAGTGGGCCGGTCGGATAAGTAACTAGCACATCCCCCATAGGCGGCGCGTGAGGCTCAGGTTTGAGAAGGCTAAATAACTTCTTTTACCTGACGCTGCCCGGCTCCGGCGTCTATAGAAAATAGATGAACTCAGTGTGCGGAGTTTAAATCTCTCAAGTCATATTACAGGATAAAGAAAATACAGTTTAAACTGCCGTATGCAGAGAAGACGCCGACGTGTCGCACTTATCATTCATATTACATCATCAATCAGATCATCGATCATATAATATCATATATTTCCTGATCTGAGTCAGCTTCTCCAGCCTCATCTGGCCGTGCAACACTCACAGTGTCACATACTGGATGCAGAAGTATTATTTTAAGCAACACATTATGTTGACGAAACACTCGAGACAAATGTAATTAAAGTCAGATCCACTCGTGTCTTAGACGTGAACGCGCTCTCAGCTGGAGAGAGAAACCCTGGCTTGATTTACCGAGTTGATAACCAGCGTCGTAGGACCGCTTAGCGAGATCTCGTTTGTTAGTTTGTTTGTTACTCAAACATATCCAGAGTCTGTTGAACTGGCTTCGTAGTACAGGGCACAGGTGGCTAGCAGCGCTAATGTCAAAGACACAGACATTATACATTATATTTGTATTTTACATCCCCCGCTCCCCCCGTTGACAATTACTAGCGGTACCGAAGTGGGCCGGTTGAGAGTCCCGGGATGATTTGTAGTCCCATTCCACCACTGGCTACATGGCCATATGATCGCCCATATTGACGCACCTCATTCCTAAACTTCTAACAGATACAACATAAACCGATCCTTCAGCCTCATATGAGCTCTCAGACACGTTCAACATTAACCTGTCCTCGCTGTCTGAGCTTGCTGCTGTGTGCGCCGTCGTGCGTTTACATCTGACTGTATATATATAAAGGTTTCCATGCAGATGCTGGGATCCTGGACGGTGCAGCTGGAGCGCTGTGCCCGCAATGACGTCACCCATCATTTGGCGGGACTTGAAGAATCCGCGAGAAGATCCAGAAAATTGTCAACATTGAAGGCAGATTAATGGTTATCAAAGTACAAATATCCAAAATCAGTTCAGTAACGGTTTTCAAGGGGACAGTATGTACTCAAATTGATGGGTTTGGATGATGGGGGAAAACCGTGTCACAGGCTCTTTAAATAATACTTTAGTTACACCTGGAGTTACATTCACAAGCTACCCTGCAGCATACAAAGTAATTCAATATAGCTGCACCTTTACCAGCTTTGATAAACACATTAATGCATTGATAATTATAATCATACATTTGGTATATTGTTCTGAAATGAGCAAATATACATAATGAGTACTTATATGTTGATGCTAACACTGTTGTACTTTTACTTGAGCAACATTTGCAATGCAGGACTTGTGCTTGTAACAACAGAGTATTACTACACTCTGGTACTTCTAATGTTGCTCTTTATACATCCATGGGTACAACTTCAGATAAAAATGAACACATAATGAAATATGACCCCCTTATCCAGAATTTAAAGTAATTCACACAGATATCTCCTTTGCTCTTATCTCTGTGTGGATACATTCAGTCAGAACAAAAGTGAAAAACAATGGCATAAAATATTATGAATATGTCGGTAGTAATAGATGTATTTCTTTTCTTTTCAGAGTGTACCAGAATGCGTAGTTTATGTTAGTATTTCTAAAAATCTCGTGGGGGAGAATCCCCCCAAACCCCCCTTCTGGGGTTGGGTTTTCAGCTTGTGTGCCTTTTTATAATACAGTTCAACTTTGATTCCATCATCTCATTAAACCTTTTTTTAAAGCATACTTTAGTTCTGTGAAGGGATATGCACTGTACTTCACCACTTTAATTAATATAATCTGCTGAAAGGCGTATATATATTACAGCACACATTTTTGTTGAATAGATTTGAGTGGTTCATAATTTCGGGTCGCGATTTATTGACAAAGGAAAAAGTGGGTCCCGAGGCCTGACCAGTTGAGAACCACTGAACTAGGGCTGAAGTCGAATAGTCCATTTAGCTTAGGAACCTTCCTAAAGGAGTGAAATGACCCGGAAGTCCCTCAGTGGCAGCCATGATAAGTGCCGTTCGAATTCTCTAGAATGATGAGAATGATAGGAAAGGAGGTTTCAAACTTCCTTTATAACCTCCTTTAGCTTACCACTGGACCTCCCTAACCGACAGGAGAAGCGAAAATGCTGCCACACAATGCCTTGCAGCCGCAGCATTTGCCGTCACTCAACAGTCGGCCGTTCACGGAAACAACCGATTATGACCAAGAAATGATATCATGAAAGTTACGGTGCTTATTAAGCATTTTAAAACGTAGGTGGTAAGTAGCCAAAGTGCTTTGTTTTGAACGTTCATCAGTATTATAATCAAAGAGAGAAATATGAACGTTACTTTTTTACTGAAATGATCAAATAAAGTCAACATCTCACAGTCTTTACTGAGCTGTGTGGGGTTTGTTCAACTTTTAAAAGATGTTTGAATGGTGATATACACAGAGATAGATGTTAAGGACTAACGTTTATAATAAATACATCTGTATTGATTTTTAAGATCTTTAGTTCATACAATCATACGTATTGGGATCATTTGTATTAATGTGAACCGGAGGGAGAGGGTGACGAGCATAAGTTTCACTTTCCTTTTTTATTTCAATTCCAACTTTGGTCATGAAGAATATGTTTCTCTGTTGTCCACGTTCATAAAGCAAAGCAGCAGCATCAGAGCACGGTGCAGAGTCTCTAGATGAGTTTACAGTAGTCCCTCGTTCTTATTAAACATCCATGTTGTAGTCCGCTGTATAGAAAACTGTGGTTTCCATAGTTTCCCCACAGCAGCAGACGCACACAATGACGTCCGCTGGCGCATCATAAACACGTCGGATAGTGAAAGTGCATTCGGATTCTCTAAAGTGCCACAGTCTCTTCTCCTAAGTCCTTTTTAATTCTCCTATCCACTATCCCTTAACCCCGTGACGTTTCACTCAGAGGTCAAGGAATAGACGATAGGGTTAGAACTTAGGAGCTGATTTTTAAACTATCCGACTGCAGCCTAGTACTTCTTCCTCCTCTGCCTAAAGCAGGGTTGCCAACTCTCACGCATCTGGCGTGTGACACACGCTTTCACTCTCAATCTCACGCTCTCACGCTGCCAAAACTATTCTCACGCCAAAAACAAGAATACCGAAGAAAAAAACGGTTTTGAAACCTTTTGTCACGTAGTGATCGTCTTCTCAATAGAGCATCTTTGATAATGTCTTCTGGCCAATCAGAATCACGATAACGACGTGGTGTTGTTGCAGGAAGTCCCGACGGAGAATACTTTTGCTGTAGTACATCTCTATATACATCGATACAACATTACGTGTTGATAGAAATCAACACGTAATGAAATAAGACCCCACGGTTTGATGATTGATAGGTGTGTGGGCTGTCTTTCATTTTGACACACAGAACAATGGGGGCTATCCACCCTTATGGATAAGGGTAGAGGAGGGAAGAGGCTGTGAATTACTTTACATTATCCACAATGTAAAGTCATTCACAGCCTCTTCCCTCTTCTCTCTGTGAGGAGCAGCAGGTTCAGCTCTCAGAACAAAGTAACACAAAACTAAAATGGCATTCATTTGTTTAATATGTCGTGAAGTAATAGATGTATTTATTTTTCTTCTCAAGAGAGTACCAGAATGTGTATTTTATGTTAGTATTTCAGAAAATCTCCTGGGGGAGAATCCCCCCAGACTCCCCTGCAAGAGTTGGGTTTTCAGCATGTCAACTCTTTCACCTGTGGGGAAATTGCAGGATTGGCTCCAGGTCGCCCTTTTTATTTACTACAAGACAAATGTGCCTTTTTATTTCATACAGTTCAATTTGAATTGAGACAGGGAAATAATCTAAACCTCACGCGTAATTACATTGCAAATACTGACTTGAGCCCCACCACTGTACATAGATTACTCAACACAGATACTCTGGAGCCGCAACTGCCGACCCGTATTGCGCATGCGCAGATCTAAGATCCAGTAGAAATGATAAAAAAGTAAAAGTCTGCTGCTTATTGTTCTACTAGGCCAACATAGAGTCAAAGAGTATATGAGAGTGAGAGTGTGTTAATTAATATATTTGGCAGTTTGGAGTAAGTCTGTAGATTTGTTTGTGTGTGTGTTTCATGTATAGGCCTCTCACGATAATTAATTTTGTTGGATGCATTTTCCCAGAAATTATTGCGATAAACGATAACATTGTCGGCACTGTTGTATGACCATTTTAGACCACTGACATAATGATAATATATAATAATAATTCAAGTACATCCTTTCAAACTGCTAGTCACATCCTCATGTAAATGGCAATTTATCGAGTTCATTTTTATTTATCGTACGATAAGTCAATTAATTGCTTATCGCGACAGGCACACAATAAAACACTGGAAACAAACATGTGTTTGACTTTCATTAGTGAATGAAACTGTGTGTCCTTTATAGTCTGCGTCCAATATTGTGTATTTGCATATATTGTATATATATCCAATATATAAAGTCCCGCTGCTGACACGATAGCAGTCATTTCGTGCACATATGTGTAATTAAACCCATGATATCAAAATCTCACTTCAGCCTATACCAAAGTTGGCAACCCTGGCCTAAGGCCTGATTTTACTTGATGAGTGCATTTGGCAGTACACTTTTCAATGCAGGGACTTATTTAAAGGATCTTAATACTCCCCCTTAGTCTAGACAAGGAAGGTCGAATGATTCGGGTTGGCCTGAAATGATCAGCTTGCACCCGTTACACAGCTATGAGGATAATGTGTGTTAGTTCAAACCGGAGAGACGTGATGTAAGGAATACATATTTATTGTTACACGTCATATGAATGAAATTATTGCCATGATAATACAACAGGAGAATGGAATGGTGTTTGGCGATTAGGCCCCGGTTTGCAGGATAATCATTCACGAGGGAAAGAACCGCTCCGATGAAATCCCCAGGGTCTATACACTGGTGGTGGTGATAAGGTGGGACTGGTGTGGTCACCTGAAATGACGGCCCAATCCCAAACACTCCCTCAACCCTACCCCTCCGTGATGGAGTGAACTCCGTCTGTAGCCACACTCGCAGCTCAACGAGGCTCCCTCCTGTCAGATGGAGGGAGTAAATACAGTGGCAAGCTTTGGGACGAACTCCCCTCTCTCCGGCAGAAACAGGAAATGTCGTAACTGTATGTAACAACGGTTTAAAATCAGCATCTCTTTGACAAAAAATGTAAATTAATAACTCAAATAAAACTCCAAAGATCTTTCATTGTGTTACTTTTTTGTAAAGCTCTTTTAGTTTTAAACCTGATGTTTATAAGCTTCTTAGTTGTTGCAACAGTCTGTAAATATACACAACTTTATAATAAAATGCACATATTTACCTTAGACTAAACACAGGGATTAATAAAAGTTCATCTTAGGTATGATCCTAAGTTAAAAAATATGAGGTTATTAACATCGCAGTTTATCAGTGGATGTTTGCTGGAACTACTTGTCCACAGCGTGTTTCCTGACGGACACACACAGCGTTGAGAACGGTCAGACAAAGACGCCCGCAGCCTTTAGAGCAGGGGTCTTCAACTAAAATTCAACGAGGTCCAGTTAGAGAAAATGTCCCCATGCAAAGGTCCGGAACATCAAAATGTCTAACTTGCTTCATGAATTAGTGTGATATATATTGAAGTGACCTGTAGCTTTATCAACGTCTGCATAATCAACAACTGACTGCCAATCAAATAAAGAAAGTACAATTCAAAAACAACAATATTTATTGTCAATTAACATTAAATACTGTGGATATGTGTAATGTTCCTCTCGGGCTGCATTTACAAATAAAATAGAGAAAATAAATAAAATAGCTTTTGAAAATATGTGCATCTTAAAAGTGCTTAATTTTAGATAAATAAAGTGTAGCAGCAGCGTGAGTGTCCCTTTTTCTTTGTTAACCGTTTCACATCATGACTTAACAGTTTCAGACGATTATAGAACAATATCAGTCTTTACACATCATAACAATTGAACAGTTTCAAAGTTTCTCTTTCTTTCCCTCTTATATTGCAGTCCCCCACTCACTTTTTTTAAATTCAGTGTGAGAATTGAGCTTGTCCTGCCAGGAGTTTGTAAATCTGGGCTGACATGGAGTCAAGTTGTACTTTTTACAGTATTACGGCTTCTACAGATGAAATTTTTTTATGGATTTTTTGTCAAAGCACTTAAGCTATTCATTGCTATCGGGATGTTAAGAGCATTCCATGGAATATAACAAAAAGTGTATCTCGAGCCGGTTTCTGAAACTTACCTACCCCACCTTTAAGTTAAAAATCAAGGGTTTTTATTATTATTTACAGCAGGGGTGGGGAACCTTTTTCCTTTCAATTTGTACAATATCCTCCGAGGGTCGTACACATTATTGAACTCAACCTTTGCTTAAAATATTGAAGTTAAAAGCATCAATCTGGTACACTTTGAGAGCAACATTAAGAGATCTATGGATACATCTCTCAACATCCATATGAAACAGAACTGTAAGCATATTTTTCTTTTTGGATATTTTACAAATCACTCCCCTTTTAAACTCTATTCTTGTTATTTTTAACAACTTTTTTGTTACTGTCTCATTAATTTAGTCTCATTAATAACTATAATGACCATATCAAGGTGTGCCTTAACCTCACTGAGCTGAGGATATTTGAGCCTCTCAGGAGATAGCTCTCTTCCACCTGGTTGTAGAAAAGCTCTTTAAATTCGTTAGCATAGCTAGCTAACCAGATGCTAATAACAACAGATCGCCACTGTGTTTACAACTAAAGACACAGCCACGCAAACACTGCGGCATGTGTACGGCTCCTTATGGATTATTATCCTTATATGCAATATTTTAAGGGCTGGAGCGGCGTTCCGGTGCTCAGCACTCCTTTCAGACGAGACATATACCACGTGAAGACAGGTTACGCTCGTGTTGTGTTCAAGGAACCTGTCCTTGGCCAGGAAAAACAGGTACTCGCTTGTTTAATTATTTTTGCGGTCTATATTTCTTCTTCTTTTGTGAAGTGAGAAGTTGTCCGTCAGTCGAAAACTCTTCGGTTCTCCACGAATTACACAAGTCACCCAAATCAGCGTTAAAAAAGCGGGAGGCGCCGAAAAATCCCCTATTAATGTATTGATTATAGCTCGGGTCCGTATAGGTCGGCGTCTGGGTCCGGATCCGGACCGCGGTCCGCCTGTTGCCGACCCCTGCTTTAGAGCGAAGCGAGGCGGCGCATTTGCTCTCCACGAGCTGCGGAAGCGAAATGCTTGATGGGAAACGGCTCGCTGGTATCTCGAGCTGAGCGCTGGTGGTTTTTACCACGTGCTGCTGATGAAACTCTCCAATTGGCTGGCAAAAGTTTGTTGTTGTTTTGTGTCAGTTTTACGTCGCCACATCCATTCCCATTGTTCATCATTGTTCCACAATGTTTATCATCATGAAATTAATATCTATATATTTTATACTATACTGCTTACCGTTTTCATACTTTATATATCTTAGCATATTCATACACACTGTTCATACTGCTCACAGGCTGATATCTAGTGTATTCATACCCAAATGTTTATTCATCATTCAATTCATTCTATATTTTATTCTGTAGATTGTGTGCATTACTTTCCACTTCACTGCTTGTTGCACCTGGTTAGAAGCTAAACTGCATTTCGTTGTCTCAGTACCTGTAATATGTGCAATAACAATAAAGTTTCTCTTTAAGTTAAACCAAATCATTTGTTTGGGAATGGGCCGACAACTGACAGGGAGGAAGAGCAGGCATTTAAGGAATTTAGCATGTGCAGCAATTGGCTGCTGAGGGGTGACGCCCTCGTATTTAATGAGGGGGGAAGGGAGCAATAGAGTGACGTGTAACTCATTGTTAGGTCTTTCTTATTGAATTTGCGCTAAAGCTTTCATTAGTCACCTTCTGGTGGTGGCACTGGCAGTGGAGCTCTCCCGTTCTAGAACTGTCTCAAACGGCTTCGGTCTGAAGCCCCGTGCACGAGCCCGTGGATAGTCGGCGTGTCACCAGCAGTAAGCAAATCACGCGAGACTCAAACTGCAGTTTGAACGTTAGAGTTAACTGTTTCGGTTTCATTTGTCATTTTACGTGGCTCCATAGCTAGGTTACTTTGTAATATATACTGCGGTCCGACGAGGAAGATACATTGCTAAAAACAGTGGAGATGTAAGTCTTGGGCTTAATATTTAGTCGTCAACGGTGTTGCTAAGTAGCTTAACAGTCTTGGTAACCAGCTAGTATTAAAGCTAACAGCTAATAACACGAGTTAGCCTCAGCCGGGCTACTAGATGACTGTCAAGACATCGTTAAAGCCAACGACAGCTAACTTTATCAAGCCTTGTGTTACGTGGCATCATTGTGTTCCAGAATATATAAACCTCTAGTTAAGTCTGTCTTAATCCGCTTAAAGCCAAACCGTAAGCTAGCAGGCTAATGCCAACCAAGGAAATATGAATGTTAGCACTGGAAAAGCGTGGTGTCACGATTATCTCTGAAGACTTTACTTGAGTTAATTTAAGCTAACACCACTTTAAAAACACCTGTCAGCGAAACGTTTAGCACACGCTGCCTGCCTTCTTCGAATCAAATGTGGTCCTCACTGGTTTTAATAATAAACCATAACGTACTTGCCTCCCTAAATATGATAATCTGTGATATATGTGCACTGTTTGTAATAACATGCTAGCAGGGGATCCTTTTTGATTGAAGGGCATAGTTTGTTTTATAGGAAGCAGTCATTATTGTAAAGTGAAGATGTGCATAGGACTACAGAGGCTCTTATGCTAATCTGGAATGAATGAGTGTCGCTTTCGTCAACGTGATCTTACATTTATATGTGGACCACCCTCTGGCTGTGAAATACGACACCGACCTACTTTTTCAATAAACTACACGCTTTAACTGTTTTATTGATTACCATGTCAGATTGGAAGAATCATGGGTGATATTGGTTTATATAATTGACAACTCATTCCGTTTTTTTTCTCGTTGTCTTCAGGCAGCCTGCAGCAGCCAAGTGGTATGACAGACGTGACTCTGTGTTTGTAGACTTCTGCGTAGAGGACAGTAAAGATGTAAAAATACATTTTAAAAAGTCCAAATTTGAATTCAAGTAAGTACAAACATATTCCTATGAGGTTAATGATGCTTTTTGGAATCACGTCCTTGATCTGTACTGTAGTGTATTCCAGTGGCGAACCGTGTCTATCACAACTGGACCTTCTGTAGACACACCCTCCGCCCCTCCAAACGTACGCTCTCATTCAGTGCAACGGCCAGGGCATTCGATCAAGGATGTAGAATACCTTGGTTGAAGGACAAGATCTGATTGGTTGCTTTCTTTTCTAACACAAAACCACTGAAATGCGTAGTGCATGGTCCGAGAAGGACAAACAAATCAACGTAACACTGTAATATTACAGATCATCAACACAGATACCATTCTCATTTATTCATTTTATATACATTTTATTTATATAATTAAATCGATTTTTTTGTTTGTTTTATCTGAGTGTTCCAGGGTATTCTCTGAATACCTTGAAGGCTCTGACGGTTCGCCACTGGTGTATTCATGATGACAATCAGAATTGTTGGCGTTTTTAAAGGATATCTCATGAACTCTTTTCACCTTACAGCTGCGTCAGTGGAACAGATAATATCAAACAAGAGAACTCAGTGGACCTGTTCGGGGAGATTGACCCCAAAGTAAGTTTGTCAGCACAGTAGACGTAGTTGCAGTTCCCTACATATCTGATTCTTTCAAAGCCTTCATCAAACTCTCTCTGTTCCACACAGGAGTCTAAATACAGGCGCACTGACAGGTCTGTGTTGTGTTGTTTACGAAAAGTGGAGGCTGGGAAATCATGGCCACGTCTTACAAAAGAAAAGTCAAAGGTAACTTTCATTCTTTAGAAAAACTAAAGAAAAAAACTTGTGGCAATACGGTTAGCTCACCTGTTGGGGCAGCGACCCATTGAAGCGTCCTCACTGCATGGGCCTGGGTTTAGAATCCAACTTTGATCATGGGTTCGTGCTTGGAAATGCTTGGAAATTTGACGTGGTGTTTCAAGGTTGGGAAAAGTGCTTGAATTTGGGGATGGTGCTTGAAATTGAGATAAAGTGCTTGAAAATGTAAAGGCTTTTACTTTTACAATAAATTGCTGAATGGATAGTTTTGCTTTTTAGATTAAAAGAAAATAATTGCTTCGCTTCTACATAAAAACAGCTCCGCTGCGGCCTTCCCGCGCTATGCGCGCGACCTGCAAGTGTTTGTGTTACGTGTGACCTGGGCATTCTGATTGAGTGTAGATGACAGTATGCCAGGAGGGTTGCAGTTTCAACGATGCGTTGGCTAGCAGAAGACAAATACAAGCCATTGGCTAAGATGAGGGTCAAGCCCACGAGTAGCCCTCCTGCAAAGTTTGCAAAAATAACGATGCGAGAGTCTTGCGCTGACGAGCCACATGAAAGGTAGGCCGTAGTAGAGCATTTTAGATAGGCTAACGTTGCATGTTACGTTTGTTTAAGCTAACGTTAGCGAGCTGAATAGCGAACTCGATTGAGGGATAATAATAATGCAGGGGACAATCATTTCAGACGGAGCGTACCTATGTTATGTGCATTACAGTCACCATCGTGTGGTGTTCAGAGGATGAAGCACTCACGGCATTTCGTGTTATAGTCAAGAAATATAATCTATTGATTCGACACAGAGCGATTTTTGAAAGCAATGTATTTCTACTGGTAGTATGTTTGGTGCCTAAACCAAATGTGGACTTGATCTATCGAAATTAGTCACATTGACCCGAAGACAACATTTTCGTTTGTATTACTGGTCTGGGGGGGACAGCTCGTGAGTGTGTGTGGTGTATTTTTGCGTTTGTATACCGGGGGAAGGGAGGAAAAAAAACCCCCAATTACAAGAAACACCAGCTGTTGTTATGCCTGCCTGTGATGTTAAATTACTCCGTTCTCTGCTTGGTAATTATGCCGAAGCTTCAACGTGGTATTTATCATCTGAATTTGCTTGAAACAAGTTTAATATTCTGAAAGCCAAGACTTTGTTTATTTGAAAACAGATAAAAACAAACTGTTTCTTTATATAAAATTGAAGTAAAAACTACATTTTGCTTTAATCCCATGTAATTGTAGAATGAACACAGTCTTCCTTTGAAGAAGTATAAGTCAGGTGTCTGAGTAGTCAACATTACCTACAAATCATTGTACACATTGTACATATTATTTTCCACTTGTTACCATTGTGAGTCTATTTTTATGCAGCTCTGCGTGATTTTGTGGCTACAATTCAGGCTAATACGCTACCAGAGGTGGAATAAGTACTCAGATATTGTACTTGAGTAAAAGTACAAGTACTCAGATCTTGTAGTGAAGTTATAAGTACTCAGATCTTGTACTTAGTAAAAGTAGAAGTACCAGAGTGTAGGAATACTCTGTCACAGTAAAAGTCCTGCATTCAAAATGTTCCTCAAGTAAAAGTAGAAAAGTATTATCATCAAAATATAGTTAAAGTAGCGACAGTCGTTGTGCAGATTGGTCCATTTCAGAATAATATATATGATATGTTTTATAATGATTGATCATTAAAGTGTTCTCAAAGCTGGTAAAGGTGCAGCTAGTTTGAATGACTTTGTAGACTGCAGGGTAGCTTGTGAATTTACTCCAGGTGGAACTAAAGTCTGATTTAACACTTGATTATATTTCACATCATTCATCCACATCTGTAAAGTAACTAAAGGGATTAAATACATGTAGTGGAGGAAAAGTACACCATTTACCTCTGACTTATGTTCACTGCCAACCGAAAAGTACCTCAAAAATAGTAATCAATAATGTATTGAAAAGTTATTTGGCTGATTGTTTTATATTGGCACCGACAGGTTATATGGGAGGCCCATATACAGATAATGTACAGATCACTAATTTTGAAATATTAAACTTAGTTTTCTTTTCTTTAATTTTTCATCCTCATGTAGAAGGCTATCACGAAACACACATTTGGTTGTTTATAGCATAAAGAACATCTGATTTAATGTGAGGTAGGGAAATCATCATTTGAGTATGTGTATATAAATATGTAATTTACAACAGCTGTAAGATGCTTGAAAAGCTGGAAAATGCACCTTGAAAATGCTTGAAAAGTGCTTGAATTTGACTTTGAAAAGGTGTAAGAACCACGTTTGATGCAATCTTTCACTCTGTTCTCCTGAAATGTCCTTTTTAAAAGTCTTGAATTTGATGTTTAAGAAGGTGTGTAAACACTGTTAAAATAGTTCAAGCATGGCAATTCTTCGTTCTAACAATGGTAATATAGCACTGAGTTAAAAGCTTGTTTAATATCAACCTAATAAATGAATGGCTACAATGCTACTTGGAGTGTACAGACATCTGCCAGACACTTTTTTTGTGAAAATAAATGTGAGGAACTGCACCTTGATTCGGATCAATGTAGACACAGCCAGTAGTTTGTGACCCTGTTGACAAGCAACCATAATCAAAAACAAACTGCCTGGAGGAGATAATAAAAATGATTACCTGTTGTGAACATTGCGGTATATATCTTCTCTTAGTGCAACTGGCTGAGTGTGGACTTCAATAATTGGAAAGACTGGGAGGAGGACTCAGACGTGGACTTGTCAAGTTTTGACAAATTCTCAGAGGTAAGCACAGTGAATAAAGTGGGAGTACGTCCAGGTTTACTGTGGTGGTGACATAATGATTTCGGTCTCCTGTGCAATTCTCTAGATGAACACAATGGGAGGAGATGATATACCTGATTTAGATGGTGCAGAAGAAGAGGTATGTATGTTAGTACAAAAAGTACTTTTTATATGCTTCATATCTATTACAGCAACAGATGTTTTGTTTAAAGTCATTTTAACAAAGTGAAATGTACCATCTGCAGTGTATGACAATTTGTCTTTCATTGTTTTTGTTTTGCAGCATGAATCTGCAGACAGCGACGATGAAAGTAAGTACTATTCTGAAAGAGCTATCTGTTCAATTGTAATCGGTAGTCACTTATCCCATAGGATAACAAATATTACTGTCATGCATCTGTTAAGTAGGCTATAAAATGTTTGGGGGGGAAATGATATGAAAGCCAATGTAGGATGTTATTAAGTTTCGACGGGCTTTCATTTTGATTGCTGTTCT
Source organism: Pseudochaenichthys georgianus (assembly GCF_902827115.2). NCBI lineage: Eukaryota > Metazoa > Chordata > Actinopteri > Perciformes > Channichthyidae > Pseudochaenichthys > Pseudochaenichthys georgianus. Next base: position 20,842,432 of record NC_047509.1, read on the forward strand.
TACTGGAGTATGAATTGTATTCAATCAAAAATGGCTTCTATTAGGGGTTACGTAAGAGCTGGTTAACTTTTGCATGAATTCCGAAATTGGTATGTTTAGTGAGTTTGAATATCCTGAACTCCATCCAAAAAATAAGACGTGATTTTGTCATGGTGTCATCATTTGTATTTCATTTCTTAAGTACTTCCTGTTATAACTTGATTTTGTCCTGCGTTTGTTGTATATTACAATCATAAATAGTTGAGTTTAAGATTTAAATCTGATCAAAATGTTGTCTCTTTTCCAGAAATGCCTGACCTTGAGTAGAAGAATATGGCCGCCACCTCAGTAGCTATCAAAGCAAGTTTAAAGTCTGTTGAAGAGAGAGACAAGAGATAAGTTGGCAGCCATGTTGGAGAAGGGACCTCCTCTCTTAACGCAGTTTCCAAAGTGAAGCCCCTCCAGGTAGAGATGGTTGGATTCTGACATGCACAGGAGTCCATGGTGACATTCAGTGCTGTGCTTTGCTGTTCTGTTCTGCATGGACAATTCTGTTCAAATGACATTGTTATTGTTCTTAAATGACTGTAATGGGATGTGCTGATGTCTTACACTTTCTCTCTCTGTTTATTAGCGTGGGGCTGTGAATTGTGATTTGTAATAAAGAAAAAGAAAAAATACCTATTTTCCAAAACTTAGATTTTTTTAATGATAGAATCCCCCTTGTAATGTTTAATTTGTAAAATGCACTTATTTTATTTGTTAATTTAAGATGCAGGAGTTCCGCTTCAAATGGGTTTACAAATGTATGCCAATATCTGCAAATATTTAACAATTTAATTTTAAAACATATTCAGATATATAAAAAACACAGATGTTGGTGCAACTAAAAGCTTGTGTTGAGATTATAATAGTAGAGTGGTGCATTTTCGCAAATGATCAAATCTTAGCTAAGCGTTTTCTATGCCAGTTTAAGTACATTGCCCATTGTAGCTGATACAATATTAACTTTCTTCCATATGCATACTGAGGTGAGGGCAGAAATCCTATGTAGTCTACCAAGAGTTTCCCCAATTACTTTAAACAATACAGGTTCTGAATGTTTGTTTATCAGATACACTAGATTTTTGCTTTGGAGACTTGTGTGTTTGGTTGAAAACGTGCTGAACATTTGCGTTTATATTACTTTTAGGCTTGGGAGTTTTGGTATACATTTCTAATAAACAGTTTCAGATTGTTGAACACAAAGCCTTAATATTTTCACTTCATGTGTCTAACTCTTTGGTCTGCTGAAACCTTGTGTTCACTTTCAAATGAAATATTGAACTGTGCCTCATTCTTGCATTGGAGTAACTCCGGTTGGAGCCAGTATAAAAAGGGAAAATTACTTATTGTATACAATTACAAATAGCTTCTTCAATATACGTAAGACAATGTGAGCAATAAATGAATAGTCTTCAAACAAATTGCCATGAAACCGTTTGTAACCACTTGGGAGTGCCACTCTCATTTGTCTTTAGTGTTACACAGAGTATTTCCAAACGTAGGGAAATGGAAGCATGAATTTCCTTTATGGTTAGGATTTTCCGTGTGTTTTGTTTTGTAATTTTTCAAAACATAGCATCGGTAGAAGATAATTCCCTCGAAAGCGAAGAGGCCACCTCTTAATTTGGGGATGTTTTTTGGATCTGGTATTAAGAGATAATCCATCCGTAATAAAGGTCATAATTATTCATGAGCAGGAGAACTGTAGATGGTGGAGAAGATGCTTCATTTGTGGATTATTGTTGTCAATTTAAAGAGTTGAACATAAATATCACTTGCTGAGGGTTTTTACATCGACCCCTCTGAAGTCTGGTTAATACTATGTGTTTTCTGCAATACATGTTTTCCCCACTGTGAGGCGAGATCAGGCCAGAGCTTCTACCTCAGTGTGAGATGTTTAGGGGCTTTATGTTATTGTGTATGTGTCAGCAGTCTGGACCCAGGGAACAGGAAAATACAATGCATGCACCTTTTCAACATCCTCCCCTGTAAAACTGAACTGTGGGATTAAACCCACAAAAGGTGGTTTACCACTGACTGCGGGAGTCATGAGAAGGACATAATACTCATCACAATAGAGGTGCACCTGCACCAACTGGCAAACCAATAAACGGTCAGAATCAGGACAACAGGATAAACACTATTATCAAAACGCTATTTCTTTCTCATAATATGATGGTGGTACATTATGTTCTCTTTGTTTCCATGTTGTTAGAGAAATCTTTCAAACGTCAGGCTGCCATGAGAGTGAATTGAGAAAGCACATTAGCACAACTTCCAAATTGACCTACATCTTTGTTGGTATATACAGTATTTATAGTCTTCTGATACCATTCAATCACAACACAGATTCAATAGTGATTGCAAGACAAACAGACTATAGAAACCAGCAGAAACGGTTGCTGCCAGCGTTTTGTCTCTATGCGTGAAAGGAGAAAAGCAGTGTGAGCTCAGCATATTCCTTTCAGAGGGCTGTGGCCGGCCCTGGTCAGCAGGATGCTCCAGTGCAGAAGCTCAATGCCAGGCCAGCTCTCCCTTCTTCCTCTCCCAACGTGGATTTTCCAGCGCTTTATCCGACCTGAGCTTCCGAACCTGTTCAGCACACACACAAACAAAGTAAAACTGTGCCTAATCAGTTATGCTGCCACCGACCTCATTTGTACCAATCGAGAGCACAACACGTTGCTTGTACTTTGGTGATCACCGTTTTTATTGGAGTAAATGTGAACTGTTCATTGCAGAGAAAACAATAAAAAGAAAATCCATGGAAAATCAGTAGTTGGGCCCTGACATCAATCCTGTGCTTGTAAAAATATAAAACATAAGTGTAAATTAAGCAAAACTCCCTCTGCACTCAACTTCTACCGGCTCGCAGGTTACGCACATGCCCACTGTTCTTATATGTTCAGGTTTCAAGGTCCGTCCAGGGCTAATGTTCAGTGGTGTTATGAATAAGGTTTTTCTACCACTGACCTTTAATCCTGACATAAGTAGTGAAATCAATCAATTAAAAAATATCATCGATGGTACTCTATTGGATTTGAAAGGCCCAAGAAAAAATAATGAGATGAGTCAAAGCATTTGACATTTTGCTTTCTTCTCTGTCCTCCCGCATATAACTTCAACCTGACATCTCAATTTCAGAAGTACCCCTTAAACTGCAGTGTGTTATAGCTTTATCTTTATAGATGAATGACATTATCAAGTGTTGACTATTTCCTTTTAAACCTGTGACCCGTTGAGGCAGACGAAGGGTTAAATGATTTTGTTTTGATCTGTAGTATTGTGTGCATGCCCCTCCCCTGGCCCTGGTGGGGCTGCTGTGGCCCCTGGGCTGTTATAAAAAGGCCTCTGAGCTCACCCTGCTCTGGTAAAGAGGCTGAATGTCTGCAGGACATGCTTAACGTCTGTCTGTCTATGTTCTTCTACTAAAACCAGCGGGGTTGGCCCATAGATGCACAGAGACTGGCAAATTGCTTCACTCAGGAGCTCTCTATGACAGAAATCAGAATTTAAAACAGCAGATTGTTCACAGTTACATGTTGAGCAGTTAACTTGTTGTTGCATTTAGCTTTAGCAAGGCAGCTTCAGTTTGAGAGCAAATTATTTTCATTTGCTCTGTTTTTTATAGATTTCAAACACAGTCACTGTTTTGGAGAGAGTTCCTCTCCTTTTAGGTGACTAGGTAGATTTTCTCCTGACTTTTCATCCCTCCATTGCTTAGAGGTCGCTTTTTGAACCTTTGCACCATGTGGGAGTTCAAGTCCATGTCATTCTGGCGCGCTGTATTTGCCGAGTTCTATGGCACCATGTTCTTCGTATTCTTTGGGCTGGGGGCAGCCCTCCGCTGGACCACGGGGCCCCTTAATGTTCTTCATGTTGCCTTTTGCTTTGGGCTGGCGGCTGCCACCCTCATCCAGTCCATCGGCCACATCAGTGGAGGACACATCAACCCAGCTGTTACCTTTGCCTACCTGATTGGCTCTCAGATGTCGCTGTTCCGCGCTTTCTTCTACATCGTGGCCCAGTGTCTCGGCGCACTGGCCGGTGCTGCCGTGCTCTACGGGGTCACCCCGACCAACATGAGGGGCAACCTGGCCCTCAACACGGTAAGATCACCTGCCACTGCAACACCACATTAATTATAGGTTCTGACTCCTGTATTACAAATCTTAAAAAAAAGTTCACATACACTTAAATATTAAGATACTTAATTATTTATGACAATTTAAGTATTGCTTGTACACAGAACATTATTTGCCAATTCTGCCTGAAAATGTAATCGACCAATCACAATGTGTATACAATAATGTAATAGTATCTGATTGAACAAAGAACATAAGTATTTTTAATGAATGCACACATAAATGTTACCTTTTATTCCTCTGGTCTTTCAGCTGCAGCCAGGAATCAGCCTGGGCATGGCCACCACGATGGAGGTGTTCCTCACCCTGCAGCTTGTCGTGTGCGTATTTTCTGTGACTGATGAGAGGCGCAATGGACGCCTGGGCTCTGCTGCCCTGGCCATCGGCTTCTCTGTGCTCATGGGCCATCTTCTCGGGGTAAGCACCAACAGGGAGACTCACTGAGTTCATCCAAGAATGTGACTGTTGTATCCTTTCACACAAGCAGTCCAAACTCTAAACTACTCTTGCTGTCTTTCACTTAGATGTACTACACTGGAGCTGGAATGAACCCAGCAAGGTCCTTCGCCCCTGCTGTCATGGTCAGGAACTTTGTCAACCACTGGGTAAGATGATCTGTAAATTTTACACGTACACTTACTGTGACATCTACAAAAACACTAATACATGTTGTCTTTGCTGTTAATTGCAGGTGTACTGGGTTGGACCTATGATTGGAGCTGCCTTGGGTGCTCTGGTGTACGACTTCATACTCTCTCCCCCGTGTGCGCAACCTCTCCGAAAGGCTCGCTACACTGAAGGGCATCCGGCCCCCAGAGGCTGAGGGCCAGCAGGAGAACAGGGGGGATCCCATCGAGCTCAAGACACAGGCCCTATAAGCCTGGAGAAGAAGATTGGCTTTCTGACCTCCCCATCCCTCACCCCAATATCTGCACCCTCAGTTCCCGGTCCATCCTTAGCCCATTCAGCATTTCCGCGCACTTACCTCCTCCCCGCCTTCACACATGCTCACACGCATCCCAGACACCTTTGTTATCCTTGTTCTGCATCCAGAACTGGACCTACTGAATTACAGTGAAGCGGAACCCGAAGCCCTGACAATCTCGTCTGATTTCACCTCCACCCACCCACCCTCCTCCTCCTCTTCCTTTTCATTCCTCCTCCTCGTTTATATCATTGACAACTCATTCCGTTTTTTTTTCTCGTTGTTCAGGCAGCCTGCAGCAGCCAAGTGGTATGACAGACGTGACTCTGTGTTTGTAGACTTCTGCGTAGAGGACAGTAAAGATGTAAAAATACATTTAAAAAGTCCAAATTTGAATTCAAGTAAGTACAAACATATTCCTATGAGGTTAATGATGCTTTTTGGAATCACGTCCTTGATCTGTACTGTAGTGTATTCCAGTGGCGAACCGTGTCTATCACAACTGGACCTTCTGTAGACACACACCCTCCGCCCCTCCAACGTACGCTCTCATTCAGTGCAACGGCCAGGGCATTCGATCAAGGATGTAGAATACCTTGGTTGAAGGACAAGATCTGATTGGTTGCTTTCTTTTCTAACACAAAACCACTGAAATGCGTAGTGCATGGTCCGAGAAGGACAAACAAATCAACGTAACACTGTAATATTACAGATCATCAACACAGATACCATTCTCATTTATTCATTTTATATACATTTTATTTATATAATTAAATCGATTTTTTTTGTTTGTTTTATCTGAGTGTTCCAGGGTATTCTCTGAATACCTTGAAGGCTCTGACGGTTCGCCACTGGTGTATTCATGATGACAATCAGAATTGTTGGCGTTTTTAAAGGATATCTCATGAACTCTTTTCACCTTACAGCTGCGTCAGTGGAACAGATAATATCAAACAAGAGAACTCAGGGACCTGTTCGGGGAGATTGACCCCAAAGTAAGTTTGTCAGCACAGTAGACGTAGTTGCAGTTCCCTACATATCTGATTCTTTCAAAGCCTTCATCAAACTCTCTCTGTTCCACACAGGAGTCTAAATACAGGCGCACTGACAGGTCTGTGTTGTGTTGTTTACGAAAAGTGGAGGCTGGGAAATCATGGCCACGTCTTACAAAAGAAAAGTCAAAGGTAACTTTCATTCTTTAGAAAAACTAAAGAAAAAAACTTGTGGCAATACGGTAGCTCACCTGTTGGGGCAGCGACCCATGAAGCGTCCTCACTGCATGGGCCTGGGTTAGAATCCAACTTTGATCAGGGTTCGTGCTTGAAATGCTTGAAATTTGACGTGGTGTTTTCAAGGTTGGGAAAGTGCTTGAATTTTGGGAATGGTGCTTGAAATTGAGATAAAGTGCTTGAAAATGTAAATGCTTTACTTTTACAATAAATTGCTGACTGAATAGTTTGCTTTTTAGATTAAAAGAAAATAATTGCTTCGCTTCTACATAAAACAGCTCCGCTGCGGCCTTCCCGCGCTATGCGCGCGACCTGCAAGTGTTTGTGTTACGTGTGACCTGGGCATTCTGATGAGTGATAGATGACTGTGTGCCAGGAGGTTGCGTTTCAACGAGCGTTGGCTAGCAGAAGACAAATACAAGCCATGGCTAAGACGAGGGTCAAGCCCACGAGTAGCCTCCTGCAAAGTTTGCAAAAATAACGATGCGAGAGTCTGCGCTGACGAGCCACATGAAAGGTACGCCGTAGTAGAGCATTTTAGATTAGGCTAACGTTGCATGTTACGTTTGTTTAAGCTAACGTTAGCGAGCTGAATAGCGAACTCGATTGAGGGATAATAATAATTGCAGGGGACAATCATTTCAGAGGAGCGTACCTATGTTATGTGCGTTACAGTCGCCATCTGTGGTGTTCAGAGGATGAAGCACTCACGGCATTTCGTGTTATAGTCAGAAATATAATCTATTGATTCGACACAGAGCGATTTTGAAAGCAATGTATTTCTACTGGTGGTATGTTTCGTGCCTAAACCAAATGTGACTTGCTCTATCGAAGTCACATTGACCCGAAGACACACGTCTGTATTACTGGTCTGGGGGAAGCTCGCGAGTGTGTGTATTATTGCGTTTGTGTCCCGGGGAAACACTTGTAGAAAACACCGGCTGTTGTTATGCTTGCTGTGATGTTACATTAGTCCGTTCTCCGCTTGTAATTATGCCGAAGCTTCAAAGTTGTATTTATCATCTGAATTTGCCGAAACAAGTTTAATATTCTGAAAGCCAATACTTTGTTTATTTGAAAACAGATGAAAACAAACTGTCTTTTATATAAAATTGAAGTAAACTACATTTTGCTTTAATCCCATGTAATTGTAGAATGAACACAGTCTTCCTTTGAAGATGTATAAGTCAGGTGTCTTGAGTAGTCAACATTACCTACAAATCATTGTACACATTAGTACATATTATTTTCCACTTGTTACCATTGTGAGTCTTTTATGCAGCTCTGCGTGATTTTGTGGCTACAATTCAGACTAATGCTACCAGAGGTGGAATAAGTACTCAGATATACTTGAGTAAAAGTACAAGTACTCAGATCTTGTAGTGAAGTTATAAGTACTCAGATCTTGTACTTAGTAAAAGTAGAAGTACCAGAGTGTAGGAATACTCTGTCACAGTAAAAGTCCTGCATTCAAAATGTTCCTCAAGTAAAAGTAGAAAAGTATTCTCGTCAAAATATAGTGAAAGTAGTCATTGTGCAGATTGGTCCATTTCAGAATAATATATATGTTTTATAATGATTGATCATTAAGTGTTCTCAAAGCTGGTGAAGGTGCAGCTAGTTGAATGACTTTGTAGACTGCAGGGTAGCTGTGATTTACTCCAGGTGGAACTAAAGTCTGATTTAACACTTGATTATTTCACATCATTCATCCACATCTGTGAAGTAACTAAAGGTATTAAATACATGTAGTGGAGGAAAGTACACCATTACCTCTGACTTATGTTACTGCCAACCTAAAAGTACCTCAACATAGTAATCAATAATGTATTGAAAAGTTTATTTGGCTGATTGTTGTATATTGGCTCAGACAGGTTATATGGGAGGCCCAGTCTACTTACAGATCACTAATTTTGAAATATTAAACTGAGTTTTCTTTTCTTTAATTTGTCATCTTCGTGTAGAATGCTATCATGAAACACACATTTGGTTGTTTATCGCATAAAGAACATTTGATTTAATGTGAGGTAGGGAAATAATCATTTGAGTATGTGTATATAAATATGTAATTTACAACAGCTGTAAGATGCTTGAAAAGCTGGAAAATGCACCTTGAAAATGCTTGAAAAGTGCTTGAATTTGACTTTGGAAAAGGTGTAAGAACCCCGTTTGATGCAATCTTTCACTCTGTTCTCCTGAAATGTCCTTTTTAAAAGTCTTGAATTTGATGTTTAAGAAGGTGTGTAAACACTGTTAAAATAGTTCAAGCATGGCAATTCTTCGTTCTAACAATGGTAATATAGCACTGAGTTAAAAGCTGTTATAATCAACCCTAATAAATGAATGGCTACAATGCTACTTGGAGTGCACAGAGACATCTGCCAGACACTTTTTTTGTGAAAATAAATGTGAGGAACCGCACCTTGATTCGGGATCAATGTAGACACAGCCAGTAGTTTGTGACCCTGTTGACAAGCAACCTAATCAAAAACAAACTGCCTGGAGGATATAATAAAAATGATTACCTGTTGTGAACATTGCGGTATATATCTTCTCTTAGTGCAATGGCTGAGTGTGGACTTCAATAATTGGAAAGACTGGGAGGAGGACTCAGACGTGGACTTGTCAAGTTTTGACAATTCTCAGAGGTAAGCACAGTGAATAAAGTGGGAGTACGTCCAGGTTTACTGTGGTGGTGACATAATGATTTCGGTCTCCTGTGCAATTCTCTAGATGAACACAATGGGAGGAGATGATATACCTGATTTAGATGGTGCAGAAGAAGAGGTATGTATGTTAGTACAAAAAGTACTTTTTATATGCTTCATATCTATTACAGCAACAGATGTTTTGTTTAAAGTCATTTTAACAAAGTGAAATGTACCATCTGCAGTGTATGACAATTGTCTTCATTGTTTTTGTTTTGCAGCATGAATCTGCAGACAGCGACGATGAAAGTAAGTACTATTCTGAAAGAGCTATCTGTTCAATTGTAATCGGTAGTCACTTATCCCATAGGATAACAAATATTACTGTCATGCATCTGTTAAGTAGGCTATAAAATGTTTGGGGGGGAAATGATATGAAAGCCAATGTAGGATGTTATTAAGTTTCGACGGGCTTTCATTTTGATTGCTGTTCTTACTGGAGTATGAATTGTATTCAATCAAAAATGGCTTCTATTAGGGGTTACGTAAGAGCTGGTTAACTTTTGCATGAATTCCGAAATTGGTATGTTTAGTGAGTTTGAATATCCTGAACTCCATCCAAAAAATAAGACGTGATTTTGTCATGGTGTCATCATTTGTATTTCATTTCTTAAGTACTTCCTGTTATAACTTGATTTTGTCCTGCGTTTGTTGTATATTACAATCATAAATAGTTGAGTTTAAGATTTAATCTGATCAAAATGTTGTCTCTTTTCCAGAAATGCCTGACCTTGAGTAGAAGAATATGGCCGCCACCTCAGTAGCTATCAAAGCAAGTTTAAAGTCTGTTGAAGAGAGAGACAAGAGATAAGTTGGCGCCATGTTGGAGAAGGGACCTCCTCTCTTAACAGCAGTTTCCAAAGTGAAGCCCCTCCAGGTAGAGATGGTTGGATTCTGACATGCACAGGAGTCCATGGTGACATTCAGTGCTGTGCTTTGCTGTTCTGTTCTGCATGGACAATTCTGTTCAAATGACATTGTTATTGTTCTTAAATGACTGTAATGGGATGTGCTGATGTCTTACACTTTCTCTCTCTGTTTATTAGCGTGGGGCTGTGAATTGTGATTTGTAATAAAGAAAAAGAAAAAATACCTATTTTCCAAAACTTAGATTTTTTTAATGATAGAATCCCCCTTGTAATGTTTAATTTGTAAAATGCACTTATTTTATTTGTTAATTTAAGATGCAGGAGTTCCGCTTCAAATGGGTTTACAAATGTATGCCAATATCTGCAAATATTTAACAATTTAATTTTAAAACATATTCAGAATATATAAAAAACACAGATGTTGGTGCAACTAAAAGCTTGTGTTGAGATTATAATAGTAGAGTGGTGCATTTTCGCAAATGATCAAATCTTAGCTAAGCGTTTTCTATGCCAGTTTAAGTACATTGCCCATTGTAGCTGATACAATATTAACTTTCTTCCATATGCATACTGAGGTGAGGGCAGAAATCCTATGTAGTCTACCAAGAGTTTCCCCAATTACTTTAAACAATACAGGTTCTGAATGTTTGTTTATCAGATACACTAGATTTTTGCTTTGGAGACTTGTGTGTTTGGTTGAAAACGTGCTGAACATTTGCGTTTATATTACTTTTAGGCTTGGGAGTTTTGGTATACATTTCTAATAAACAGTTTCAGATTGTTGAACACAAAGCCTTAATATTTTCACTTCATGTGTCTAACTCTTTGGTCTGCTTGAAACCTTGTGTTCACTTTCAAATGAAATATTGAACTGTGCCTCATTCTTGCATTGGAGTAACTCCGGTTGGAGCCAGTATAAAAAGGGAAAATTACTTGTTGTATACAATTACAAATAGCTTCTTCAATATACGTAAGACAATGTGAGCAATAAATGAATAGTCTTCAAACAAATTTCCATGAAACCGTTTGTAACCACTTGGGAGTGCCACTCTCATTTGTCTTTAGTGTTACACAGAGTATTTCCAAACGTAGGGAAATGGAAGCATGAATTTCCTTTATGGTTAGGATTTTCCGTGTGTTTTGTTTTGTAATTTTTCAAAACATAGCATCGGTAGAAGATAATTCCCTCGAAAGCGAAGAGGCCACCTCTTAATTTGGGGATGTTTTTTGGATCTGGTATTAAGAGATAATCCATCCGTAATAAAGGTCATAATTATTCATGAGCAGGAGAACTGTAGATGGTGGAGAAGATGCTTCATTTGTGGATTATTGTTGTCAATTTAAAGAGTTGAACATAAATATCACTTGCTGAGGGTTTTTACATCGACCCCTCTGAAGTCTGGTTAATACTATGTGTTTTCTGCAATACATGTTTTCCCCACTGTGAGGCGAGATCAGGCCAGAGCTTCTACCTCAGTGTGAGATGTTTAGGGGCTTTATGTTATTGTGTATGTGTCAGCAGTCTGGACCCAGGGAACAGGAAAATACAATGCATGCACCTTTTCAACATCCTCCCCTGTAAAACTGAACTGTGGGATTAAACCCACAAAAGGTGGTTTACCACTGACTGCGGGAGTCATGAGAAGGACATAATACTCATCACAATAGAGGTGCACCTGCACCAACTGGCAAACCAATAAACGGTCAGAATCAGGACAACAGGATAAACACTATTATCAAAACGCTATTTCTTTCTCCATAATATGATGGTGGTACATTATGTTCTCTTTGTTTCCATGTTGTTAGAGAAATCTTTCAAACGTCAGGCTGCCATGAGAGTGAATTGAGAAAGCACATTAGCACAACTTCCAAATTGACCTACATCTTTGTTGGTATATACAGTATTTATAGTCTTCTGATACCATTCAATCACAACACAGATTCAATAGTGATTGCAAGACAAACAGACTATAGAAACCAGCAGAAACGGTTGCTGCCAGCGTTTTGTCTCTATGCGTGAAAGGAGAAAAGCAGTGTGAGCTCAGCATATTCCTTTCAGAGGGCTGTGGCCGGCCCTGGTCAGCAGGATGCTCCAGTGCAGAAGCTCAATGCCAGGCCAGCTCTCCCTTCTTCCTCTCCCAACGTGGATTTTCCAGCGCTTTATCCGACCTGAGCTTCCGAACCTGTTCAGCACACACACAAACAAAGTAAAAACTGTGCCTAATCAGTTATGCTGCCACCGACCTCATTTGTACCAATCGAGAGCACAACACGTTGCTTGTACTTTGGTGATCACCGTTTTTATTGGAGTAAATGTGAACTGTTCATTGCAGAGAAAACAATAAAAAGAAAATCCATGGAAAATCAGTAGTTGGGCCCTGACATCAATCCTGTGCTTGTAAAAATATAAAACATAAGTGTAAATTAAGCAAAACTCCCTCTGCACTCAACTTCTACCGGCTCGCAGGTTACGCACATGCCCACTGTTCTTATATGTTCAGGTTTCAAGGTCCGTCCAGGGCTAATGTTCAGTGGTGTTATGAATAAGGTTTTTCTACCACTGACCTTTAATCCTGACATAAGTAGTGAAATCAATCAATTAAAAAATATCCATCGATGGTACTCTATTGGATTTGAAAGGCCCAAGAAAAAATAATGAGATGAGTCAAAGCATTTGACATTTTGCTTTCTTCTCTGTCCTCCCGCATATAACTTCAACCTGACATCTCAATTTCAGAAGTACCCCTTAAACTGCAGTGTGTTATAGCTTTATCTTTATAGATGAATGACATTATCAAGTGTTGACTATTTCCTTTTAAACCTGTGACCCGTTGAGGCAGACGAAGGGTTAAATGATTTTGTTTTGATCTGTAGTATTGTGTGCATGCCCCTCCCCTGGCCCTGGTGGGGCTGCTGTGGCCCCTGGGCTGTTATAAAAAGGCCTCTGAGCTCACCCTGCTCTGGTAAAGAGGCTGAATGTCTGCAGGACATGCTTAACGTCTGTCTGTCTATGTTCTTCTACTAAAACCAGCGGGGTTGGCCCATAGATGCACAGAGACTGGCAAATTGCTTCACTCAGGAGCTCTCTATGACAGAAATCAGAATTTAAAACAGCAGATTGTTCACAGTTACATGTTGAGCAGTTAACTTGTTGTTGCATTTAGCTTTAGCAAGGCAGCTTCAGTTTGAGAGCAAATTATTTTCATTTGCTCTGTTTTTTATAGATTTCAAACACAGTCACTGTTTTGGAGAGAGTTCCTCTCCTTTTAGGTGACTAGGTAGATTTTCTCCTGACTTTTCATCCCTCCATTGCTTAGAGGTCGCTTTTTGAACCTTTGCACCATGTGGGAGTTCAAGTCCATGTCATTCTGGCGCGCTGTATTTGCCGAGTTCTATGGCACCATGTTCTTCGTATTCTTTGGGCTGGGGGCAGCCCTCCGCTGGACCACGGGGCCCCTTAATGTTCTTCATGTTGCCTTTTGCTTTGGGCTGGCGGCTGCCACCCTCATCCAGTCCATCGGCCACATCAGTGGAGGACACATCAACCCAGCTGTTACCTTTGCCTACCTGATTGGCTCTCAGATGTCGCTGTTCCGCGCTTTCTTCTACATCGTGGCCCAGTGTCTCGGCGCACTGGCCGGTGCTGCCGTGCTCTACGGGGTCACCCCGACCAACATGAGGGGCAACCTGGCCCTCAACACGGTAAGATCACCTGCCACTGCAACACCACATTAATTATAGGTTCTGACTCCTGTATTACAAATCTTAAAAAAAAAGTTCACATACACTTAAATATTAAGATACTTAATTATTTATGACAATTTAAGTATTGCTTGTACACAGAACATTATTTGCCAATTCTGCCTGAAAATGTAATCGACCAATCACAATGTGTATACAATAATGTAATAGTATCTGATTGAACAAAGAACATAAGTATTTTTAATGAATGCACACATAAATGTTACCTTTTATTCCTCTGGTCTTTCAGCTGCAGCCAGGAATCAGCCTGGGCATGGCCACCACGATGGAGGTGTTCCTCACCCTGCAGCTTGTCGTGTGCGTATTTTCTGTGACTGATGAGAGGCGCAATGGACGCCTGGGCTCTGCTGCCCTGGCCATCGGCTTCTCTGTGCTCATGGGCCATCTTCTCGGGGTAAGCACCAACAGGGAGACTCACTGAGTTCATCCAAGAATGTGACTGTTGTATCCTTTCACACAAGCAGTCCAAACTCTAAACTACTCTTGCTGTCTTTCACTTAGATGTACTACACTGGAGCTGGAATGAACCCAGCAAGGTCCTTCGCCCCTGCTGTCATGGTCAGGAACTTTGTCAACCACTGGGTAAGATGATCTGTAAATTTTACACGTACACTTACTGTGACATCTACAAAAACACTAATACATGTTGTCTTTGCTGTTAATTGCAGGTGTACTGGGTTGGACCTATGATTGGAGCTGCCTTGGGTGCTCTGGTGTACGACTTCATACTCTTCCCCCGTGTGCGCAACCTCTCCGAAAGGCTCGCTACACTGAAGGGCATCCGGCCCCCAGAGGCTGAGGGCCAGCAGGAGAACAGGGGGGATCCCATCGAGCTCAAGACACAGGCCCTATAAGCCTGGAGAAGAAGATTGGCTTTCTGACCTCCCCATCCCTCACCCCAATATCTGCACCCTCAGTTCCCGGTCCATCCTTAGCCCATTCAGCATTTCCGCGCACTTACCTCCTCCCCGCCTTCACACATGCTCACACGCATCCCAGACACCTTTGTTATCCTTGTTCTGCATCCAGAACTGGACCTACTGAATTACAGTGAAGCGGAACCCGAAGCCCTGACAATCTCGTCTGATTTCACCTCCACCCACCCACCCTTCCTCCTCTTCCTTTTCATCCTCCTCCTCCTCCTCCTCCTCTTCCTTTTCATCCTCCTCCTCTTCCTTTTCATCATCATCCTCCTCCTCCTCCTCCCCTCCTCCTCCTCCTCCTCCTCCCCCCCCCCCCCCCCCCCCCCCTTGGACTGCAGGACAAAGATGGAGGGTTAAAAGAAGACTTGTCACTGAAGGAAGCACCCTGCGCCCTATGGTGTAGGGATTCAGTCTCTCCTGGCTGACCAGGTGGCTATAACTGCTCAGGACAGGGGCCTCTCTCGCTATTTTTCTTTCCCTTTCTTTCTCTTTTTGTTTTTTTCACTATTTTGTAGTCTGCTAGGAGTGAAGCTACAGTAGAGCAGTGGACTTCTGCATGCTTTTCCATTTTGATCCGGTGTGATCTCTCCATTTTGTTTAATGAACTTTGGGTAAATTACATGTACGTATTGTACTTTACCAGTATTTATTTGGCTTTTAGTTTTACGTGTGTGATTGTTTGAGACAGAAGGTGGGTGTGCATGCATATCTCTGTGCATGAGTATGTGTGTGTGCTTGTTTTAATTGATCATTTTTATTTTTCACTTTTCATTGCCAAATCCCTTTGTCTGTATCATGATTTTTTCTTTTAAGCATGACAACATATTTTAGGGGAAAATGCAGCCTTTTCCATACTGATACTGCATCATTTCAACATGTTTAGAGAGATCCTCTTTTTATATCAGATACAAATAAATCATGCCTTGGAGTCAATTCTGAAAGCCACATTTATTCAGTTTGGAGATTGTGTTTCATCTAGTGAAGCATGCACACATATTTACATTAAAATTACCACAAAACATTACGCTACCTGGTCGTTTCTGAGCTCAGTCTTCAGCTAGGTTACATTACAAACACTGGTATAATTGCCACCAAATGTGTTACCCATTGCCTTATATTGGGAAATCTGCAGGTTTGTACCACTTTAGATAACTTTAAGAATATTTGTTTTGAGTTACATTTTAAATGATTTATTTCTGCTTTTAGAGCAGGGCTTATCACAGATTCATGTATAGGTGTGTGATAGTTGGTTTGCTTTTACTTTTGCGTGTCTGCCATGGAAAAACAATACAAGCAAATCTGACAAGCTGTCATGAGGAACACACGTTTTTTCTAGTTGAATTATGTTGTTTGACACACATGAAGGGTCTTTGTTACATCAATTTGAGGTTAGAAATGAAAGATTGCATGAGGTGTGGTGGCTTGTTGCTGGTGTTGGCAAACACCTGGTGCCTTCTCTTTTCTACGCTCAGCTTGGTGGCTCTTACGGAGTGAGATCGTTTTATTGGACAAGCCCCTCTCTGATACTTGGGTGAAGAGAGAAGGTCACCGCAAGATGATGTAATCATTAGTGTGTTTTGTAGTGTGATAACTGTACACCTTTATTTTCATACAATCGACTGAAGAGAACTGACTTGGAAGTTGAAGCTCTACATTGGCCTGGCATCCCCTCTCTCTTCCATCCCTCCTTCATTCACCCTACCTCCTCCCTTTATTTACAAGGCAGCCATATTGTTCTGCTCTAATGAGGGGACATCTAACTGCTGGGATGGAGATATGTTGGCATTTTGACACATTTCCCCAGAGCAGTATTTGAACCAGACATGTAAGCTGATTCACTTTCTGCTTCCTCTACATAACCTGTTTTTTTCAGTGTGATTTCCCTGGCAGTGGTTGATTAGAATTTACATTTTAGTGACATAAAATTAGATTTATTGTTCTAATGGAAAAGCTTTGTGATGTACAGTGTAAAGTGTTCTTTCTTTTTTTAAATCATTTCATGATTGTTGAAACTGGATGGATAGGAAATATACAATGCTAGTAATGCAATGTATCCTCTTTGGCTTATGGAAGTGATCCCGTTTATGTCATACACCAATATGCTTTCAATGAATGGACAGCCTTTTTGGTACCAGGCACACCTTCCCGATCACAGTGCCATTGATTTATCATTTTTATATATGTCAAAAAAATGAGAAAATTCTTACGTTTCCAATCATTTCTTTGTCTGTTTTTATTTAAGACTGACCATAGAAAAGTATGTGCTTTAAATAGATGATATATGAAGAAAATATAATCTTAGATGTAGGCAACAATCGTCATATTTGACATATGTTACTTCTGAGAACTTAACAAAGTAACACATTTTATTTACTCAAACATTTCCCAATCAGATAAGGCTATTTGTGTGATAGTACGGGGCAGTTAAAGTTAAGAATCAGCCTGCAACCACTTCTAGGACATATTCCTCTATCAGCAGGGCATCAATAAGTGCAACACAGCTGTGATATCAGTAACATTTGGCTTAATGGAGATAACTGAGTTATTGCAAATACATTTCACAAGTTTCTTTATTGAGAAACACTGAGACTTTATTGGTCACCACAATTAAACATTTTAATAGATTATAGTAGTAGCCCCAAAACAATTTTTTTTTTATCAACTTTCTTTATTGGAAGCAATTAGACCAACAAAACAACAGAGCAGTGTCACAGAGAACTTCTATTCTTCCATTTCCCCCCGTCATTTTATCCCTCCCACAATCCCACCCAAAGGAGAACACTTCTCGGTACACAAAATGTAAACAGTCCAAAATACATACAACAAATACATAAGTATGGAAACAAAAACAAAAAAAAGGGGGGGGGGGGGGGGCTCAGTCGTCACAGTCAGGCAGGGATGTCAGAGATTCAATATGATTTAAGAAAGGTCTCCACGTTTTTTCAAAAGAACTTAAGGAGCAGTTGAGGGAAAACCTAAGCTTTTCGAGTCTAATGGACAGTAACATTTCTTTCACCCACCTACTATGAGATGGAGGTTGAGCGTGTTTCCAATTGAGGAGTATAAGTCGCCTGGCTAACAGGGTGGCAAAGGCTAGAACAGTCTGTATAACTTTAGAGGTGACAGGCTGCAGGGGGGCACCAAACAAGACCAAGAGAGGATCTGAAAGGATTGTAGTATTATATGCTGTGCTAAGAGTTTTGAAGACATCGGACCAGAATGTGGTGAGCCTAGGGCAGAGACAGAACATCTGGGAATGGTTGGCTGGGGATTATTTGCACCTATTACAAGAGTCAGTTACATTGGGGTAAATCCGAGATAGCCTCAAGTTAGTGTAGTGAACTTTGTGCACAACTTTACACTGTAGGAGGCCGTGCCTTGCACAGATTGAAGAGGAGTGAACCAACCGTAAAACTTGTTGCCAATAATCATCGGGCAGTGTGATTCCAAGCTCCTGCTCCCAAGAATCCCTGGGGCCGGTCGCTGGGCTGTCAATAGCAGAACTGATAAGGCTGTAAATGCTAGAAATTAGCCGCTTTTGTTCGGGATCAAGCGCCACTAACAAGTCAACCAGGGTTTCTGGGGGACGACTCTGGGATTTGGGGTTCTGATTCTGGACAAAATGCCTTGTCTGAAAAAAACGAAATAGGTGGGTTCTAGGCAGGTCGAATTTCTTCGAGAGCTCAGGGAAGGACATACAAGTCCCCTGGTTGTAGAGGTCCCTACATTTGGTTAACCCTTTGTCAAACCAAGTCCGAAAGGCCATATCGGTGCAAGAGGGCAGGAATAGGTGGTTATTTACAATGGGGGAGAGATCTGAGGCCCTATGGAGGCCTAGGCTCTTCCTAAATTGAATCCAAATTCTAATGGTGTTAGTTACCACTGGATTTGAGGTGAAGTTGGAGGTAGACAGAGGGAGTTGGGAGCAAACCAGGGAGTGAAGAGAGAGTTTAGACGATGCAAGTTCCATATCCACCCATGTGGGGCGTAAGCCGTCTGCAGCATTGTTAAACCAGTATAAAAGTTTATGAATATTACAGGACCAGTAATAGTGTAGGAGATTGGGCAATGCCAAGCCTCCAAGAGCCCTTGGGAGCTGTAGCACTGATCTTCTGATGCGTGGATTTTTTTTTGCCCCAGAGGAAAGAGCTTATTAGTTGATCGAGCAATTTGAAAAAATACTTCTTAATAAGGATGGGGATATGTGAGAAAAGATATAGAAACTTGGGTAAAACAACCATTTTAACCAAATTAACACGCCCCACTAGGGATAATGGGAGTGCAGACCATCTGACAAAGTCCAGTTTACACCTCTCAAGGAGAGGAGAGACATTTTTTGAGAAAAGGCGATCAATTGAGTCAGTAATATGCACCCCCAAATATTTAAACCCGTCTGAAGAATATTTGAAAGGGAAAAAATCTGGGGGTATACTTTTAGCTATAGAATTGATGGGGAAAACTTCGCTCTTATGGAGGTTAAGTTTATAGCCTGAATAGGACCCAAATTTGTCGAGGATATCTAGAACCACGGGAAGAGAGGCAGCTGGATTAGACATGTATAAAAGGAGGTCGTCGGCGTATAACGATAATTTATGAACTTTCCCAGCTCTGGTGATGCCCTCAAACCCACCCTCCTGACGCAGCCAGATTGCTAAAGGCTCAATAGCTATGGCAAATAAGAGGGGGGAGAGAGGGCAGCCCTGTCTGGTACCTCGATAAAGGGGAAATGGGGCAGACTGGACACCGTTTGTGTGGACTGAGGCGACTGGGCAGGCATTAAGCAATTTGACCCAAGATATAAATTCTGAATTGAATCCAAATTTCTGCAACACAAAAAAAAGGAAGCTCCATTCCACCCTGTCGAAGGCCTTCTCCGCATCTATTGAAATAATCAATTCCGGACTGCATGAACTAGATAAGCCAATGATATTCAAGAGCCTCCTTGTGTTATGAAACGAGTGTCTTCCAAGCATGAAACCTGTTTGGTCAGTAGATATTATACTTGGTAGGACCCGTTGTAGGCATTGGGCTAGGATCTTTGACAGGATCTTTAGGTCAACATTTAAGAGGGAGATGGGCCTATAGCTACCACACATAAGAGGGTCTTTATCACTCTTAAGCAGAAGAGAAATGGAGGCCTCCGACAGGGTGGGAGGCAGGCGGCATTACATTCTCTGGAGGGCTGGTGCAATTGTGCCAGGGAGTAACTTAAAAAATTCAACAGAAAACCTGTCAGGGCCTGGAGTTTTACCATTCTGAAGTGACATAATTGCCTCCTGTACTTCCTTGATAGAGATCGGACTTCCCAGCTCCTTACACAAATCCTCATTTATTTTGGGGAAAACTGTCCTATCTAGAGGATTATCTCCATCCCAAACATCCGGAGGACATTGGGAAGAATAGAGGTTAGTGTAGAAAGAACAAAATATCTTATTGATCTCTGTCGGGTCCGAGGAAACTTCACCTAAAGTAGATTTGATCTTGGGGATCAATCTGGATAGTGTAGCTGCACGCGCCTGGTGTGCTAATAATCTTCCCGCTTTGTCCCCAGTCTCAAAGAAACGTTGTCTAGCGAGGAATAACTGCTTCTGAGTCTTACATGTGGCCATTAAATCAAATTTGGACTGAAGTTGAAGTTGTTCCTTATAAAGAGCAGGGGTAGGAGCTGAAGCATACAACTGATCAATTCTAAATACCTCCTTAGTGAGCACCTCCGACTCTCGCCTTTCTGCCTTCCTTAGGTTTGAGACATAGGAGATGATTTGGCCACGCATGAACGCCTTGCATGCTTCCCATAGCGTGCGTCTAGAGATCTCTGGAGAATCATTAGTATCAAAGAACAAGGAGATCTGCGTATGGAGGAATTCTTTAAAGGAAGTGTGGGCTAGTAGTTAGGAGTTAAGTCTCCATTGTCTGGATGAGGGGCCTGACTAGGAAAGCTAATATCAATAGATACGGGGGCATGGTCTGAGATAACAATGCTATGGTATTCACATGAGTGGACCTCTGATCGAAAGTAATTATCCAAGAGAAAAAAATCTATCCGAGAGTACGAATGATGGGCGTGTGAAAAAAATGAAAAGGCTTCGACTGAATGGGATTTGGCTCTCCATGGGTCGAATAAACCTAAACTAGATTTATATGTGTCAAGGACTTTAGCTGACTTGGATAACGCCAGAGGTTTAGAGGAAGACCTGTCTAGGGAGGGGTTTTGAGTTAAATTGAAATCGCCGCCGATAATTAAGTAGTGGTCATCAACTTTAGGGAGTGAGGAGAAAAAATGTTTAATAAATGTATCATCATCCCATGTTGGTGCATAAGCACAGGCCATAACCACCGGCATACTACACAGTCTACCAGAAATAATTACAAATCGACCATTTGGGTCCCCAATGGAGTTTGATAACTCAAATGGAACATTCTTGTGTATAAGGATATAAGTTGAAGGATAAGGATAAGGATAGCCGCACCCCTTGCCCTAACTGGGGATTTAGAGTGAAATACATCCCTTATCCAAGGTCGCTTGAGAAGGCCAATCTGTGAGGAAAGAAGGTGGGTTTCTTGTAAAAAGAAAATATCACCCCTAAGTTGCTTTAAAGGAGACCTATCATGCTATATGTAAATGATATAGTGTATGAGCATACCTATATAAGGTATATTTATACATTTTATTTTTCAAAATACCAAACAGATCATTTTTAGACATGCCTCGTTTCGCTCATTTTCGCTCTATTCCAAGCCCGTCTTTGAAAATTTTGAGCAGCAGCTGACCACGCCCCCCTGCAGAAGAGCAGGCGAGAGTCACGTTACCATGCTTACTGTGATTACGAGTGTCGAATAAACATGTCATCTCAGAGCAATGCATGTGTTCAAGCATATTATCAATTTGATCCAGAAACTGACCCTGAAGCAGCGGAGGTTTTGGTGGAGGTGCAAAAGTCTCGGTTGCAGCAGGACGTTTCTGAATGGTTAGCTGACAAGCTGTTGTCCCTATTTATTTTACTCTGTTACGATGCTTGCTCCTTATTCCGTTCATATTTTGCCTAATTAGCAAGAATGCAATGTGTACAGTTTGTAACGCAAAAACAGCGATATATATATATATATTTATAAAGGGAGACATTCATATTTTCAGCATATATACAATGGCCTCATTGCGTTTATTAATAGTTTAGTCCTTTTCTTCCAACATCGTGCAACAACCGTTGGAAAGTTGAATAACTTAGGATGATAAAAGGTATAACTCCAACAACACCTCAGTTGTCAGCAATGTGTGTAGTTTCATGTGTTTTTAAAAGCTCAGTTATTGACTTCTTTGTGCAAATTGCGCCACGATGCCTTCTGAACGGAGAATGTGTGCTGCATGGAGATACCACAGGTAACATTTTTGACAGCTTTACTAAGTTGTCTGTTTAAATACATTTTTCACATGTCATTCAATATATGTTTATCACAATGTGTCAAGACGGATGCAGGAACTTGAGGACTCTGTAACCTGTATGGTGGACCATCCTGGATTGAAGCCTGTGTGCCTAAATATGTTCTCCCTGCAGAATGCGTTGAATATTTACAGAGCTGAACATGGTGGACTACAGTTGAGGCAAATAGAGCAGTGAGTGGTTTGTTTGTTTTGACTGAAATTGTAAAACGAATGCTAATATTGTTCATGGAAATAAATACTGGTGTATATGGCTTTATGCAATCTTTCATTCTGTCATTGTACATGTACTATTATATTATATACTACACAGCAATGGCATAACACACCCATGTGTACGACAAAAAGGTCCACACACACAACCTTATGCTTTTGAAATCAGAATATTCTTTACCCATCCAAACATGAATAATCACGACACATTTTGATATCAACTCGGAACTTTATTGTCAAAATCAACGGTTAAAAAAACCCATACAACAAAACTAAATGTAGCCTACTTGTATTTTGTATAAATGACACTAAATATTTTTACAGAAGCTTTGTGAGCTGGTGCTGGGGCTTCCTTGGACGCAGTGTTCAGACAGCAGCCAAATTGAACCGTGTAGCATACCCGGCGATAACCTCCTCCCTGTCAGGTCGCTCATAATGGTGCAGGGTCCACAAAGACTTGGTCGAAGATGAGGTCCATCAAGTTGGCCACGTAGGGCTGTGCAATGGTAAAAAAAAGCACAACAAAAAATGTGGTTTAGATTAGTATATGCATGTAAAAAACTGAAACTTCTTTCTAATTTTATATTTGTAAATAGTTGTATAATAAATATTTTAAACACTTACGGAATGTGGGGTCAGTCTTTACTGGTTTTGCTCTGCATTCTCCCTTCCTGGCCTTTGGGAACTGCAGTTTATACAGAGGGTTTCCAGGGGATGTAGTGGCTTGTGCACGCTCAGCGTTTTCATTGTAGTGCAGGGCTGCCAGGTACAGTCTTTCATTTCCGCCATGATAAAAAAAATGTAAATAATAGCAAAGGATGTACAAATTGTCACTAATTACTAAGTATGTGAGGTGCTGGCCTTTAAAGAAGAACACATAGTTAGAACAAAATCATCTCAACTTAGTATTCAGGATGAGAAAATACTATTTGGATAAATATAGTCTGAAATCCCAAAAGATGGGGCCAAAACTCTCTATTTAGCAAAGCTCTTTGCTTAGCCTTTTCCAATCTGAGTTAGTTTTGAACCGTAACGTGCATGCTGTGTTTCTGACTCAATACAGATGATGTGTTGGAGAGGGGCTGAGCTCAGTAGACTGACTGTAATGAGTGCTAGCCACTAATTAGCCTGTTGCTAGAGGTAAGGCCTTGTCAACAACAACAGACCAACGGGGCTTTAGCTCAGTTTTACTCGTGGTGTGTGTCCCCCCTCGCATACATAGACAGTGTTGTATCCTAACACACCCCCATTTATATTCATTTGCGCAAACAAGTAAACACACAAAATCTTTTACATATAACGCTGCAAAAAACGACATGTCTCATTAGCGTAGCTTAGCTTACAGATCGATGATATCTGATCGTTCTTACAGACTACAATCACAAAAGCTTTTACATATAACGCTGGAAAAAACGGCATGTCTCATTAGCGTAGCGTAGCTTAGCTTACAGATCGATGATATCTGATCGTTCTTACAGACTACAATCACAAAAGCTTTTAAATATAACGCTGGGAAAAACGGCATGTCTCATTAGCGTAGCGTAGCTTAGCTTACAGATCGATGATATCTGATCGTTCTTACAGACTACAATCACAAAAGCTTTTACATATAACGCTGGAAAAAACGGCACTTGCCTACAGAAGATTACGTTTGTTGTTATAACTTACTCAATATGATTTTAGAGGATAAAAAATACTAATAAATAGGAGAATAAATACTTGTGTTATCGCCTAGGGCGTGGCTTTACAGCCTTCACACAGATCGCCATTACGGCAGTATGTCTGAACATGTTAGCAAATGCCTGATAATTCAAATAAAAGACAAAGCAAAGACTGCGGAGCGTACAAAATAAAATGCTACAAAAATATATAAACACCTAACCGATTACTATTTGGGTTTGAGGCGACATTGATACGGCGAAGCTACATGCTACATGCTACAAGCTAGAGATAGCTTTATCAGGAAAAACACCGCTAAATAAAAACTTACAGCTTCAAAATTGGATGTGTCCTCACTGGCCTGGTCCCGGATGGTTGGTATTGATCCCGGGTTTAGCATTACTTTGGAGGCATATCCGTGTTGGACTTGAGACAAGTTCATAAACATGTCCGTCGTAAAATGTTTGGAACACACAAACAGAAATCTGCCGTGGTCTTCTGGTACATGTACCTTGTAAATGAAGTCTAGCCACAGATTCATTTCTTTTTCCACTGATGGCATTGCATGCAGTCCCCTGTCCCGAGTCTTGCAGCCAACAACAGCACAATGTTTAACTATCTTAGACATCCTGGCAAGAGCAGGCAAAAACACAGATGTGGGTTGATTTAGCCTGCCGATAGCCTATATGCGAATGAGAGGTTTGGCAATGCACGTGGCCGTGGCTCATTCCCCTGATAGGTGGAGAGTTGACCAATAAGCCGAGGACTTCTCTGTGACTTAGAAAAGTGTTGAAATCTGGATCCGTTTTTTTCAGATCCGTTGCAGCCCCTTTTTTAGAGATTTGGCGAAGGAGGAAAATAGAGAGGGTTGTGTTTTATGACACTTGGTGAGTTCCCTGGAACACCGGGGACACATATTCATGTATAAAATACGTACAAAAGGTGCATTTTGCATGATAGGTCCCCTTTAAATTAGTCATTACCTTATTACGTTTGATGGGCTGGTTGGCACCCTTCAGGTTCCAGGAGATAAAGCGAAGATTCTTACCCTGAGTCGTCATATCATAAGGAGACGAGGGGCACTAACTCTCCCATGGCTGACGTGACTCCCGAGCCAAAGGAAAAGGGGAGAAAGCAAAACAAAAACACATAACAAGAAAAACACACATACAAAAAAAAAAAAAATAACAACAATAATCAACAACCCTCACACCCCCCATTCCCTTATACAAACCAAGCGCGACCACATCTTCACTCCCAACAGGGTATCCCTTTCTGCTTCCATAACCTACTCTTACTCAGAGGTCAACCAGTTAAACAATATGGAAAAAAAGAAAAATATCCCACATTTTAAAGAACATATATGATTAAAGTGAAGCAACATTAGTCCTCACCTTTAAACAAGCAGTCAATAAGTTTGCCTAAACAATTACCTCAAGTAAAAAGAAAAAAAAAAAAAAACATCCCACTTAAGAAACTCTACTGCAGGATAGCATATGGCACAGAGATAAAAGCAAACAAAAAGAGGTAATAATAGTAATAATTAAATAAAGTGCCTGATATAGGATAGCCTAACCGTCTCATTGAAACAAACATAACATGTTTACCATCGTAATCAGAACAGAAAAAATCGTGATAAAATCACATGCGGCGACCACACCATGCAATTGGAAGTAAACAAAGTCCCCATCGTAACAAAGAAAAATACATGGAGTCTATACACGTTGCTTCCGGAACATACTGAGAGTAAGCACAACTCACGCGCCGACCCGTTTCCATGGTCACCACGGCGCTCGTTCAAGGTGACCGCATAGCAGTGAGTCCACGGGGCAGCATGCAGTAGCAGGAGCAGACGGCTTCCTCCAAGCAGACGGAGGAATACAGTCTTTTGGAGAAACGACCCTCAGTAGAGGGTGGCCGCCAGGAACACCATACTGCCCCCTACTCTTTGCCCATCACCCGCTCGTTGTAGAATGCGTGCGCGTCCTCCGGAGTCTCAAAAGTGAACGTTCCATCCTCAAACGAGACTTGCAAGCGAGCAGGGAAGAGAAGCCTGAATTTCCCTCCTTTCTGGTAGAGGGCTTGCTTGATTTTGTTGAAAGCAGCTCGTTTCTTTGCAGTGATGGCGCTGACGTCTGGCTACACTCGCAGCGATGTGTCGCGGTACTTAAGCTCGTGTTGTCTGGTCCAACGAAGCACCTTCTCCCTCTCTTGAAAACGATGAAAGCATATCACAAAAGGCCTGGGTCTACCTCCCGGTCCAGGTCTGGGAGCTAGTGAGCGATGTGCTCTCTCGAGCTCCGGGGGTTTGGAGAGGACAACGGGGCCGAGGCTTCCCATCAGCAGGTCGGATATGAACTCGGTCGGGTCCCGGTGTTCCGGATTAACTTGTTTCCCGATCAACTCGTTTCCGTGGGGTGCGTGGCTTTCGACTGAAATACACTTTGATCGCTTTCTTCTGTCGTTTACATACATCTTTTTGTATATTTGGCTTCTTAGGAACACGTTGATGCACATGTGTGAGGTTGTGATTACGATGGCGATATCCGGACGCGAACAGCGAGGACTACAACAAGACAAACGAGTTGCTCGAATAAATCATTTAAACCAGCTATTGTTGCCAGACTTATTACGGAATATCGTTGTTAATGTCCAAGTCCATCTGTGTATACCTTCAGATATCCTCCAAGTGAAGCACATGGTGTTTACTCACAGTTTGAAAGCAGCGTGGAGAAGTTTTCATCTGTGTTAAACTGTAATCCTCTCAGGGAACTGGGACCCGCCCAGGTCAAAATGTGACCCGCACAGGTTAAATTGTGTTACGATTTCTGTGGCTATCTACCAGCGATCATGTTTAATATGAAAGACTACCCACACATGTATCCCTTATCAAAACGGTATTGTGCAGCACTCATCCAGATAAGATGTGACTGTTACCTCGTTTTGCAAAGATAGCAGCAGAAATGTCATTGGGGATATTTAGACTTTAAAATGCTGCTTGGTCGTGAATGTTGGTGTCGGCAAACAATATTACCAATCCTCTATTCAAACATAATATTCAATGTGCATCGACATGAAAATAACAAAAAAGTTCATGCTGGACTCAAACCCGAGTCCCAACAGTAAAAATCAATCTTGCCTTGCGCGTTATGAGTGCGCCACGAATCATCAGGTCCTAACAGATCACTACAGCTCATTTTGTTACATTAACATTGTCAACAAGTTCTAGAAAAATGCAACCCGACATCATATTGATAATAATATATGATACAAATGTAAGACTGACAACAATAATAGTTTGTAAAGGATTTATTGACGTGAATGTTTTGAACAGTGAACACTTAACACAGAAATCGTAACAGTTTAACCTGGGCGGGTCCCAGTTCCCTGGGATGATCGGTTTAACACAGATGAAGACTTCTCCATTCAACACGTCCAAACAGATCACCAGAGAACAATAAATCAAGTCGCTGTGTTGATGCCTGTTACATCACATTACATTGCATTTAGCTAATGCTTTTATCCAAAGCGATTTACAATAAGTATTCACTGTTCAAAACATTCACATCAATAAATCCTTTACTAACTTTGTTGTCAGTTTTACATTTGTATCATATATTATTATCAATATGATGTCGGGTTGCATTTTTCTAGAACTGGTTGACAATGTTAATATAACAAAATGAGCTATGGTGATCTGTGTGATTTGTGGCGCACTCATAACGCGCAGGGCAAGATTGATTTTTACTGTTGGGACTCGGGTTTGAGTCCAGCATGAACTTTTTTGTTATTTTCATGTCGATGCACATTGAATATTATGTTTGAATAGAGGATTGGTAATATTATTTGCCGACACCAACATTCACGACCAAGCAGCATTTTAAAGTCTAAATATCCCCAATGACATTTCTGCTGCTATCTTTGCAAAACGAGGTAACAGTCACATCTTATCTGGATGAGTGCTGCACAATACCGTTTTGATAAGGGATACATGTGTGGGTAGTCTTTCATATTAAACATGATCGCTGGTAGATAGCCACAGAAATCGTAACACAATTTAACCTGTGCGGGTTACATTTTGACGTGGGCGGGTCCCAGTTCCCTGGGAGGATCACAGTTTAACACAGATGAAGACTTCTCCACGCTGCTTTCAAACTGTGAGTAAACACCGTGTGCTTCACTTGGAGGCTGTCTGAAGGTATACACAGATGGACTTGGACATTAACAACGATATTCCGTAATAAGTCTGGCAACAATAGCTGGTTTAAATGATTTATTCGAGCAACTCGTTTGTCTTGTTGTAGTCCTCGCTGTTCGCGTCCGGATATCGCCATCGCAATCACAACCTCACACATGTGCAGGCCCGGACTGGCCATCGGGAGGACCGGGAGGTTTCCCGATGGCCTGTTAAGTGACTGGCCTGAGGAATTTTTTTTTGTATGTATTGTGAACGCAACGCTGCGCAAATGTGGGTCTGACTCACAGAGGGTGACTGGCTGTCGACATGATGTAGGCAACAGGGAGGTGCACATCCATAGTCCTGAAGGATGCTTACCTCCACGTAACCATCATCCCGAAACACAGCAAATTCCTGCGTTTCTCATTCCTGGCTCCACGCACTTTTTTCAAAGTGGGTGGAGACAGTTGGAGCAGCTACAGAATGGGGATGAGGGTTATTTTGCCTGTACGACCAGCTGTGGCTGGCTCGCTCCAAAAGAGAGAAGAAGGGAGGAAGCGGTTTTTCAGACGATACAGCTCGTATCTCATCTGTCAAGCCTGGGTTTTTCATTATCAACTGGAAGAAGAGCTGTCCTCTTCCCTCCCAGACATTTAACTGGGAGTGGAATGGAACTCAGCCCGCATGAGAGCGCGACTCTCACAGCAGAGAATGGAGAAAGTGACAGCTCTCCTCCGGTGCAGCTGTTAACCTGTCGGTTAGCAGGCAGCACGGTTTTTCCTCTGTCCCAGATGGGCCTATACTATACACGGTCGTAAGGAGCCTAGGGCTGTTATTACGCACTGTGTGAATAGCACTGCACACACCTCCGCTCATTCCTCACAGGTTTGAGCGTGAACGCGCCTCAATGTCCAGTTTACGAGCCTTCTCCTAAACAGAGACAGGATGAGAGCCGGTGTGAGAGGCAGTGTGTGGAGGCCCCCTCGCAGCCTTTTTCGGACCGGGCCCCTCTTGGGTTGCTTCACGGGCAACGGCGGCGAGGGCTCTGACGTGGCTAGTCACCATGACAACCACAGCACAGCCAGAGCAGGTCGCGCGCTCTCAGAGTATCACTCAGAGTGGCGACGCGCGTGTTCGATGGACAGATGGATAATAATAAGCAGCAAGGCTCATCGGTTAAGCCGGCTGCCCCTGACCTGTCGGTTATAGGCATCATGGCTCGCTGCATAAACCGGCTGTCTTTAAAAACCTATAGGTTTTTAAGCAGCTCGGACAGCTCACCTCCGGCGTGTCACACCC
This sequence comes from Pseudochaenichthys georgianus, assembly GCF_902827115.2. Lineage (NCBI taxonomy): Eukaryota > Metazoa > Chordata > Actinopteri > Perciformes > Channichthyidae > Pseudochaenichthys > Pseudochaenichthys georgianus. Next base: position 20,871,803 of record NC_047509.1, read on the forward strand.
CGCGGGGCGGTGACGGCCCTCTCCGCGATGCAGCTGTTAGGTAGGATATCAGCTGGTCACGTGGTGACCCCCCTGGGGCTCCTTCACAGTGAGGAGACTCCAGAGGTGGTTTATTTGCCTGTGTATCGATCCCGTGCGTCAGAGGAGACGCATGGTGTACATTCCTCCTTCCGTGGGTTGGGATTGAACCCATGGAAAAATCTCCACGTCAGTGGGGGTGCCCCTGAGCAGAGAGACGTCACACACCACAGTGTTCACAGACGCATCTCTCGCAGGCTGAGGAACGTGCATGTCGCAGGCAGTGACAGTGGCCGGGTCACATGTCTCTCCATATAAACGTGCTGGAATTACTATATGGAAAGTAATCCAGCACTTCGTCCTGTTGCTGTACAATCAACATGTGTTGATTCGAACAGACAACAAAGCAGCGGCGGCCTGTATAAATCGCCAGGGAGGTGTTCGATCAGCGCAGCTGCTGAACACACATCCTACACAGCCAAATGGACAATGTTCCGTTTGGTGTGTATGGAAAAACCTGGACCCCGTTACGGGCCCCCTGCCTCGTGCTGTCGTTCCTCCAGCTGTTGCTGGACAGGAATTTGACCTATAGCACGGTCGAAACATATGCTGCTGCCATTTCATCTTGCCACGTAGATTGGTGTCAGCACGGTGTGTAGTCACCCTCTGACAAAACGTTTTCTACGGGGAGCATAGAGACTCAGACCTGTGTCACGCGCTTTGGCGCCTCAATGGGTTTTGGCTTTAGTGTTACACGCACAGGGGGTAAAGCTCCATTTGAACCTTTAGATCAGGTTCCCCTGAAGTTCTTGTCAGCCAAAGTAGCTCTGCTCTTGGCTCTGACATCAGCTAAAGGGTGAGTGATGTGTCTGCTCTCTCTGTGGCTCCGTCATGTCTCCAGATCCAAGGAGATGGCAGCTTAGCGGGTTTGCTCCCTAAACCCGGTTTTTATGCCAAAGGTGATCACAAGCTCGTTAAGATCGAGAGTGATAACCTTGGAAGGCGTCTTTCCTCCTCCTCATACATCAGAGGAGGAAGCCACATCTCATCTCCTCCGTCCCGTGCGCGCGCTGGCATGCTATGTTGCACGCACGGCTGCTTTACGCAAATCCCAGCGTCTGTTTGTGCATTATAGAGAGCGCTCATTAGGGCAGCCTCTATCTGCACAGCGCCTGTCACACTGGCTGTGTGAGGCTGTGTCACAGGCATATGTTTCCTCTGGGTTGGATCCAGGGCCGGACTGGGACAATAAGTCAGGCCGGGAATTATACACCCAGCCAGGCCACTACCAGTTGCCATTCTGCTGGATTTATTTGTAAATATTTACAGCGTAGCTGCCCATAGTGATAGCTCTATAGTTTGAATCTACCCAATAATAAACATATGGACAGGGGTTACTATTTAAAAAAATGTGCAAATGTATTTGGGAACCTATCCATATGAACATATTTTAAGTGGGGGTGGACCTCAAATCCTCTAGGGGGGTCTGGGGGCATGCCCCCCCGGTAAGATTTATTTTAAAATGATGGAGTTTAATGCATCAACCTGGTGCATTTTGAGGGGAAAATAAAGAGACTACACCTGGAACACCTATATGAAACAGAACTGTATACATTTCAATAATCATAAAATCATGGCCATAACCAATAACATATTAAAAACACTGAAAGTTGTTTATTTATTTTTGGTTCATTTATAGTTGTGAGTGTGTCTGTGCTCCTGAATCAGCCTCCCCTGTCTCCCTCCTCTCCTCCCTGCTCCTCTTTGAGGCAGCAGCAAAGACTAGTTTTAGCTCTCAACAAGTTTTACAAGTGTATCTTACCTTCTTTCTTTTTATTCGTGCATATTTGACTAATCACTCCCCCCCCAAATGGAAATATGGGTTTACATAAATGGTGACCAAACAGTTTGAGCCTCGCAACCGTGCCGCGCCACACTATGCGCCGCATAAGCGCATAGGTGCGCCGTATTTGCGGCTCCCTCCGCAAGATGAGGCTCCCTCCGCAAGATGAGGCCCCCTCCGCTAGGTGAGGCCCCCTCCGCTAGGTGACGCCGCCTCCGCGAGGTGAGGCCCCCTCCGCGAGGTGAGGCCCCACGCAGTGTGTGTGATCAGCCTGTAGGGAGGGACAGCCCTGTCGGCAGGCCACATCATGTGTGGACAGACAGCACCCTGTGTGAGGCAGACCCACATTTGCGTAGCGTTGCGTTCACAATACATTAAAAAAAAGGAAAATCGCCAGGCCAGCAGGCCACTTAACAGGCCAGGCCATCGGGAAACCTCCCGGTCCTCTCGATGGCCAGTCCGGGCCTGCTTGGATCCCCCGGAAAAACATTAAAGCGCACAGCACCAGGAGAATATCAACTTTTACGGAATGACAGTGGAATACATTTGCATTGCTGCATCTTGGTCTTCACCCTGTTCTTTTATTCGTTTTTATTGAGGGATGTCTCCCATTCCTCTCTGACACATTCAGTACTGAATAGCCTGCCAGAATGAGTAATGTCGGGGATTTTCAATTGCATGCCCTCTCTCCTGCCTGTCGGCACTTAGAGAGCGGCCTTTTGTTCCCTTCTCTCGTGTTAACAAGTGAGACTCGATCTCTACTTTTTATAAACGACAGGTAGCCCGAGTAAGCCTACCTTCGTTCCCTGATGGAGAAATATTCATTTTTTAATGCTATATTCCCTGGGAATGGGATGCTCCATTTACGCACGGCGAAATGGACATGGGTTATTAACTGAGTAGGTGCTTCTGGTAACGGACGGAACCAGTGGGGTGTAGACTACATCCTGCTTCGCCCTTAACCCAATAGCGATAGCCTTAGAGGGCGAAGCCTTATACGATATAGGACTGGGGTTACGTAATGTAACCCAGCTTCTATGAGTATAGGCGCAGCCCTCTAAGGTTCGGGCCCCACTGGCTCCGCGAATAGCTGAAGAAAAGCTGTTGGAGTGGATTGTAGGGCCTACTTTCTATTTATACGGAAGTGAGCCTGGAGGTGGGGCCCACGTCGTAGGTGGGCGTGGAATAAGTCTGTCAGTGCTGCACACGTGCAGTGGGGATTACCCAATAGCGATAGCCTTAGAGGGCTGCGCCTATACTCATAGAAGCTGGGTTTACATTACGTAACCCCAGTCAGGTGAGGTAAAGGACTCTGAGTGTTTGGATAGTTAACTTAGTCTAAGTTCTCTGTGGGTCTCAAACGGTTTGGTCACCATTTATGTAAACATATATTTCCTTTTGAAGGGGGAGTGATTAGTAAAATATGCATGAATAATACAAACAAAGTTAACTAGGTGAAATAAGGTAAGATAAACTTTAAAAACTTGTTGAGAGCTAAAACTAGTCTTTGCTGCTGCCTCAAAGAGGAGAAGGGGGAGACGGGTGAGGCTTATTCAGGAGCACAGACACACTCACAACTATAAATGAACCAAAAACAAATAAATAAACAAGTTTCAATGTTTTTTCATATTGGATATGGTATGTTATTGGTTATGGCCATGTTCTTATGATTTTATGATTATTTAAATGTATACAGTTCTGTTTCATATGGGTGTAGTCTCTTTATTTCCCCCTCAAAGTGCACCAGATTGATGCATTTAAGTCCAACATTTAAAAAAAAAAATTCTTAACAGGGGAGCATGCCCCCGGACCCCTCTAGTGGATTTGAGGTCCACCGCCACTTAAAATATGTTCACATGGATAGGTTCCTAAATAGATTTGCACATTTTTTTTAAATAGTAACCCATGTCCATATGGTCATTCTAGGGAAGTAGATTTAAAGTTTAGGGCTATCACTATGGGCAGCAACGCTGTAAAAGTTGACAAATAAATCCAGGAAAATGGCACAAAAGAAAACTAGTCGTGGCCTGGCTGGGTGTATAATTCCCGGCCTGACTTATTGTCCCAGTCCGGCCCTGCACATGTGCATCAACGTGTTCCTAAGAAGCCAAATATACGAAAAGATGTATGTAAACGACAGAAGAAAGCGATCGAAATGTGTATTTCAGTCGAAAGCCACGCACCCCACGGAAACGAGTTGATCGGGAAACAAGTTGATCCGGAACACCGGCCTTTTTCACTGCCCTCTGGAATATTTATTATCCGGAGGTTGACTCTACGGGACCGGTTCTCCATGTCGTCGAGGCGATCTAGAAGAGACTTATTCTGGGTCAGTAGTGTTTCCACTGTTTTTTCCGTGCTTGTTATGCGCTCAAAGTTATCCCCCGCCAGGGTCTCTGCAGCAACGAGGCGGTTATTAAATTGATTCACCGTCTCGCGGAGCGCGTCCACCGAGCTCTGCAAAGGTTTGACAGACTCCTGGATTAACTCAGACATGTCTTTCCGGAGCGAGGCCCGTTGCTTCTCCAGTTCAGAAACCAGCTGGCTCATTGAAAAGGTGTCCGGTGTGTCGCTAGCGCCGGAGCTTGCAGCCGCCATTTTAGCAACTTTGCTAGCTACAGGAGTCGCACCGCCACGAGTAACTGGGCAGTTCGGCGTATTGCTCGCTTTAGATTTAGAACCACTCATTTCACGACTGAATCGAAGTTATAACTGTAATCCGTCACTTTCCCGAATGAATTGTGGTGTTTACAGAGATATATTAAAGTTAAAGTGCAACCGGGAGACCTCTTCCGTGCGACTTTCTCTTACATCTTCACTACCGGAAGTACAAAACTATTTATCTAAAAGTCAATCTAAAGATAAAAAGGTTCTCCTCCGGAAAACAAACATGCAACACTGTACTTCAAACACATCATTATAGCAACACGTGCACAACATTGACTTCGAAATCCAAAAGTTGGTTTATGAGGAAGATGGATTTTACGTACATTCTGCTGTGGATAAAGGCTGCTAATATGAGAACACATTTGGATTTAAAGCTCCCACAAAGTAAAGAAACGGCTTCCTCTTTCAGACTAATATTGTTCTTCACCCTGCAATGCATCATATTAACTGCAATGCTAATCACTTTATTCTGTATCCCATGAGCAAACATGTGTTTACTCTCCAACACCAAGAAACATTCAAATGTCATGTAAGACATAAAATAACATCTAATTTGAGAATTTGCATAGGAATAAAGGTCTGGACATACACTGGTCATTTATTTATGATTTGTATCACTCCAAAGACTGTAGACAGATACCAATCATTTGTTTGCATAAGGTCATGCATTATTGGCTGAGAGTGACGAACAACACATGTAACAAAAAAATACACATTATCGAGTATTTAAGAAGGCAGATATAATATAAACATCACCCACCACCATCAACACTGCCACTTTTGCTATTTATAAGTGAATTGTAAGTGTCCATCAATGTTGTATAGTTTCACAGTGCATGGTTATGGAAAAGCTTATTGTCCCTTTAATGTAACTTATCTTTACTATATCATAAAACACATTAGGCTTAATAACATTGTCTAAGTTAGGAAGTCCTTACCATGTATACTGTAGGAGGGGTGTATAACATTATAGCATTCTTGAGCTGAGGCTTAGGAAGGGTTATATACAAGAGGGAAATACTTGCCTCATCATGGCTAAAAACACACATACTGATGTCCACTGATGCAATCAACAAAATACCAAAACCACCAGTGTACAGGTGTACAACAAGAAGAGCCAGCGGGCAGCGACGATTCTTTCTGTTCCTTAGTTCTCCGTTTGACTTTGTCCATAAAAGGATTTCCTGCTGTCACATAGCATCAGCTCAACAAATTGTATTGCAGAGACATCCCATACATTTTTACTCAAAAGTTGGATTTATCTGGAGGATGATAGCGAGGAAGAAAGTCAGAATGCCCTTTTTTATTTATTTGAAGGTGAGACAGACGACTTTGGCTCTGGTCTCTTCCTAATGTCTGCTTTGCACTCCAAAAACAACTTTGATGGGAAATCCTCATTCCGGCAGATTCTCTAAAAGACTTTCGAAATCTATTTCCATATTGGCAGATGCCTGACTAGAAGACAGAAATACACACATTATGACCATTAAACACTGTAAAAGCAACATAGAAATAGATTGTATGCATAGACGGAAACATTAAAACCTACTTACTCATTGAAGCCAGAGAACTCCCCACTAGGTCCACCTTCCATGTCTTGCTCCTGCTGGAACTGATTCCTGAAAAAAACAGTAAAAAAAAGCGCTTTTAACAATCAATAATAACTGTTATTATTAATAGTACGCTAACTATGGCCAATTGGAGAAGGTTCCTTCAGTCACTTAATCAAAGGACTACACTCTAAAAACGAATTCAGGCGACCTTTCACCTCCACTTAATTAAATGCATGGTTGCAAGATAAAAATGTGAGTTAATGGATTTTAGATAAACATTTTAAGTTGCAAACATTAATTTATAAGTTGTGTTGACGTAATAATGTTGGGAATTACATCAACTTAATATTGTGTGTAATTTGAACTCTGATTTCTGCGTTAATTGACTTAAAACAAAATTCAAGTTGTAGTAAGTAATGCAATTGGCTTGATAACTTAATTGTTCTACACCTTGAGTTAAGGATTTCAAGTCCACTCCCACTTAACATGCCTGGACAAGTTCCGACAAATAATGTAGAAATATACAAAGGACATTTTAAGGTGAGTGTCATCTTTTGTCATTCAAATACAGTAGATAGCCTTGTAGTTGCACTGTATAGGCAAATTGATGTTTGACCAAAATTAGCAGTTCTGTGAGAGGATACAAAGTAGAGGCTACTGTGAGAGTAAAAATACTTTTGTTGCTATTGTGATATCGCTTTTTATTAAAAATGAATCTCGGTGAAGCAGATCAAGGACATGCTTCTTGAGGTAGGATAGTTATTTAGAGTTGTCATTGAAATGCAAGTTGTTGGCAGTCACCCATTCAGAATATATTCATTTAGGTCATTTATCTTTTTTTCCTTAAAAAAAAAAAACCACAATACAATTGAAGTACGCAGAGAACTATAGCCATCCTCTGCCTTGTCGTGTACCTTGGAGAAAAGGAAGAGGACCTTTTCAAGGAGTTTAGCGACGTAATTAAAAATCTTGAAATAAAATAAAATCCATGGGAGAGTTTGTTACTGTCGTTTTACAAAAACTTTACAGATTTGACATATTTGGCACTGGTTTTAAATATGCAAAGGCCTCTAACTTCGTTGTGATGGCAGCATTTATTTGCTGTGTCCCCATGTCCCATGGTAATATGGCTAATGTGTTTATTTATTATTTGTGGGGCAATTTAAATGTGTGTTATTTATCTTTTTTTTCAAGATTTAAATGAAGCTCAGCGCAAGTTCTTTCAGGAAGACTGGGTGTATACATTCACTCCACAGCTGCATATAATCAGCTCATCACAGGCGTTCTCTTTAACCTATTACATTTCACCTCATTCTCCAGCAGCCAATCAACGTGCTGCAGCCAAACTTTAAAATGGTTCTCCTCTCTCCTGCAGTCAGCTGTGATTTCAGGTGTTCATGCACCTTATCATATGGCATGTGTCAATAAATGTTCAAACTAAATGAATTCTCTCCTGATTGAAACATCATGTGTTAAAATAAACAACTGCAGTTCAAAATAAAAAGTGAATTGCCTAATATTTTTGTTGTGGAATCAATTAATTTCTTTCTTTAAAGGCAAAAACATGAAAAAGCTAAGAAAAAAAACTATTGAATACAATATATTTGGAGCAACTTAATTTATAAATGGTTGTCAACTTAAAAACTTGTGTTCACAATGATGATAATTAAGTACATACAACTTACAATTCCTTTTAAATCATACGGTAAAACAAGCCGGAACAACTTAATCTTTTGAGTAATCAACTTCAAAACTTGTGTTTATGCTACCAATTATTAAGTAAGTGGTAATTAAAAACACCTCTGATTGTAGAGGAAAAGCCTTCTCCCCTAACTCAAATAACTTTGTTGCTTTAAGACAATTTCATTAGAAGTTGTCTTAACTCAATAAACATTGATGCAAACTGATTTTCTTTGTTGAGCCAAGGCATTTGTTTTTAGAGTGTAGTATTTGCACAGTATTTTCTTTTCCATGAGACTTTATGGTAGATGGTGTTGCATAACTAATATGTAAGATAAGTACATAATGAGACAAATGACCAAAACACGAGTACAAGAAAAAATTACATAAAGAAGCAAGTTTACCACCTACTCTTGCAACATAACATTCACAGACATCACTAAAATATTTAAATGGAGACATCAACTCCTAAAACTCCTTAACATGACAATAATTTAAAACCAGGGAATATGAATGAGAGGAAGTTAGTTGGTAATATGTAAATAAATTGAAAGAGAGAAAGAAAAGAGAAGTACCACTTACACAGGGTAGATATTACTTGCTGGGCTTACAGCGATGAGGGTCATACTGGGAGTCAGGGGGATGGCTGAGCTGCCCTCTCTGCCCTCTCTGCACACACAAACATGTGACCTTACAGCCATTTTACTCTAAGTGCATCAAATGATATGGTTAACTTATAAAATAGTCACTTACGTGCCAACTCTAGTCTGGAGAGACACAGGGATGTAGCCCCCGGGGAGTGAGGCTCGAGGCTCTGTTAGCAGGAAAAAACAATCAGTTATACTTCTCACTTAAGCTGAAGAATAAACACCTGATGTGTGCATGAAGACCATTACCTGAGTAGAATCTTTTGAATACTTCATCTTTAGGAAATGCAGGATACAAGTATGTTATGTCGTTGATGTCCCGGATGCAGTCACCAAGGTTATGGATATCAAGATCTTTCTTGGTGAAGGGCTGGATGTTCTGGATTTTCTGTCCCCCATCTAGAAGAAATGAGGTCCAAATGTATGGTAAGAGTCTAAAATCAATGTCCGATCTGTTTTGGTCCAGGATTTAGGATAGTTCCGGAGGACCGACCACAAAATAAGGGAGGGTTTGGAAGAATCAAATACTAAAATAAAATATATAAAGGATATACTGTATGTATGCCACCACTTTATTTACAGTGTGCACCGTAGCATCATGACAGACCAAACAGAAACTTACTCTCAGTAGCAGACACATATGCAATGGTGATGCCTCCGATCTCAGAGTCACTAAAGCGAAGCAAGAAGGTCCCGTTGGGCCTGTCTTTGAGAATCAGGTGGAGATGCTGCTTCCCAATGAAGCCAAATATAAGCCTAGTGGAACACACACTTGTAAATATTAACAGACTGTAGCAGGTTGATACTATCTAATATCTAAATATCTAAACAGCAAGGGACGTGTCATCACCCTTCGCTCCAGTAGGTCTTTAGGTGCTTCTTGCTCAGGTCCATCACTCCTTCAAACCACTGCCAGAAGGTGAATGTTCGGCCCGGGAGCACCTCCTGTAAGATTGAAACTGCATCATGAGATGTCAGTGTGTGTGAGCCTGTATGTCTGTGCAAGAGGACATACACCTGCGTTTACCTTATTGAACTGGCCCCAGGAAACCAACATGTTGCTGAAGTCGTCGGCAAAATCTGGCTTGTCAAATATCTTCTGGGCCAAGAAGTGCTGGTTATAATGGTCCAGATTGTGGTTGGTCTGGACCTCAGAGGTGAATTTACTGTTGAGAGTGCTGTACATCATCCTCCAGGGCACGCGCTCCGGCACCATGAACGGCACTCTGTCCTGATGACAATAACAAAAAGGCTGACAAGGCGAGAACACTCATAATCATTTACATTGATATCAGGGACTAATTAACCGAGAATAAAGTGAAGGAACATAAAAGCAATACAAATAAATTACACATTTTACACTTACTGATTCGGAAAAAGCACAGTCCCATATGATGGTGGCCAGAGCGTTGTTGTCTTGACTACCATGGACAATGACTACCACCGGCAGTGAGATCATCTATAATCAATGACAGTTGTTCGTTTTATGAGATTATTGTTGTCAGCTCATTGTATCACTGCTTTAATGTGTGTCTGCTGGCAAATGATATGCCAGAAAATTGGATGCCACAGTGTTAAATGGAATTTCAAACAGGAAAAAGCATGATTATCTAAAGGCCCAAATCCCATACTTTCGAAGAGCAACAGGATATATAGAACAGTTTAAAACCGACAGAACAATTGATATGTCAAACCTGTATCCTGTAGGGAGTGTCACAGCCTGTGATGGTGATCTCTGCCGAGAACAGGAGAGCAAATTTCTCCTCTGTCACAGACTCCGATCCCCTTCTGTCGGCCCTTTTGATCTTCTTGATGGACTGTTAAAGGAAAATGAGGGTTTGAATTTCTTGACAAATAAACAATTATCTAATCTAGGCTGAGAAATACATCCTACATCTGCTCCCTGATCTCATGGCAAATTGTAAGTGGCTACTGCCTGAGATTGCATGCTGTGTTTTTATTAAATGTGCCAACTGCTAGGACTGTCTTAGGGAAGATGGCATTTAGATGCGCAGCTCCACTCTCTTGGAATAGTCTGCAATTGGAATGGAAACTGAGTAATCTGGTGCCACTAAATGTTTTTAAAGCTCGGTTGGATGCTACTCAATCGGAAGCTGTTGGTACCTGTTCATGTGGATAGTTATGTAAATTGTAAATCCCTGTAATGATGCTGTATGATGTCCTTTTTGTTGTTCTGTTTATGTTTTTATGTTTCATGTGGAACCTACTTGAGCAGGTCTCCCTTGAAAAAGAGATCAATGATCTCAATGGGATACACCTGGATAAATAAAGGAATAAATAAAAAAGAAAGAAATTAGGATTGAATAATACCATGTTCCTGAAGGTGGCACACGTGCTCTTGCTGACTGCGTTGTGTTCCAGGATGGCTGTATTGTTGATCAGTTCCCCAACATTATCGCTGCAGGTAACAAAACAAAGAGTTTCAATGTCCATTAATTAATAGAGCCCATTCTGAAATGATATTATATTAAAGGGATAGTGGAAATCCGCGAATTTTGGGTTTAACTATTTTTTATTAAAAATAAGCATAATAAACAATTTTTTTTTATTTCATGCGCCGAGTTTCATTTTATTTTCAATTTTACTGCTCCCGACCACGCCCTCTCAATGAAACGAAATACTTCGGGGATCGTCGGGAATCTTCGGGTGATGACGAAAACAAAGGAAGACGGGCACAAACAATGGCGGACATTCAATAGAATTTTCATGTGAATAGCCGACCTTTATTATGGTGAATAGATGTGTTTTGTATGGCTGTAGTGCGACAGCAAATGCAGAGAATGGCGTTTCGACGCATGCGTTTCCAAGAAACCCAGCCATTCGTCATTAGTGGGTGAAATTTGTTCAGATAACACGGGCAAACTTCACGGAGCCGAAGCTGACGAGTACTTCGGCAGTCGTGTGCTCCCGTCATTTTACTGACGATTGTTTCGAGATTCCTCTGTCTCTAGCTCAAATTGAAAGTGGAATACATAAGAAGTGAGTATTTTATTATGTTTTCTGGCTGATTTAATGCATCATTAGCCTGTACCATTGTGTACAACGCCATTTATTGCCTGTCGATTAGGCGACCGGAAGCCTCGTCATCCGATAATCCGGTACACAGTGTCGAATGTGTACACTACAGTCATCATATAGACATGATAGACTAACAGTACTGTGAGTACAGCCTACACTTGACAGGCAGCCTGGCTAGCCTAGAATTAGGACCCTACTACGTCAAAAGACCGATTGGCTCTAGCTGTATATCATGCTTTTATACAATTAATTTCAATTTATTCATGTAATTAATGCCCATAAGGCTGTTACATATACAATAATAAATGTGACAAGATAATTTATGTGAACCTGACCCTGGTATGTTATGAAATGTACCCTACATGCAGTCATCCTCGGGCATAGCCATAGGCCTACAGTACATGCATGCCAACTTTTGCAATATATAACATAGCGCCTAGCGTGAGCTATGCTTAGGAACCTACCAGTCAAGATTATTTGTGCGTAGGAGTGCATCATCTGGCGCCTGGTCCCGGTCATCCTCGCCATTGCCCATGCCGTGAACTAACTCCAGCACCTCGGGCTCGGGCTCGAACAAATAATGACGTAATGGTCCATCGTCTGGCTCAATATTCTCACCATCGTCGCTTACTGAACCGGATTCAGATTCAGTTCCTAAAACTACATTTTCGTAGGAAAGCCAAGAGGATGTTTCTGACTCGCTATCATCACTGGATACCTCGTACAATCCTTCTTCTTTGTCTGGTATATTTGCCCTTCCACGTTCATTCTGCATAGACACCATTGTTTGTTATCGTTTCGTCTTCCTGAGTTTTCCTCACTTCCGGTTTGGCTGAATCGATAATTTCGTTTCTAAAAAAGTTCGGGGAAGCTGCAATAAATTGCTTCTAACATGCGTAAGGCAATTATTATATTTTTTAATCAGGTGTGATTGTTTTGGTATGTAATTATGCTTGTAAACTATTTGGGGTTCAATTTCCACTATCCCTTTAATATAAATTAAATATTTGTTAAAGATAGCAGAGGTATAGAAGATCTGTTTGCAGTGTGCAGTCTTCCATGTTGTGTAAATATGACTCACCCGGGAACACTGCCCAGATTCCTGGCCTGCATTTCATTCATGATCTGCGCCTTCAGCACAACAGGCTTCCCAGAAGCAACTTTTTCCCCCAGCAAATATCGCACTGTTGTACAAAACTTTGACTGGGTCTTAATGACCTGAGGCGGCTGTTTTTCCACCATGAGAGAGCTGAAAGAGAAATCAGTTAAAGGAGTGAGGAAAAATGCTTCCTGTTTGGAAACAAGTGTTAAAAGCCTGTTTTTCAGGTTTCAGGCTCGAAAATTCCCAGAACAAATGACCATATCTTCCCTTCTAAAAGGGTTCAATTAATAATCTTTTTTCTCAAAGTAATGATAAACCTGTGAGTTGGATGTAGAAAAGTCAGAATCAATATAGATGTTTTTTATTTTAAAGAAAATTCAGATTGAACATGATAAAAAACTGTAAATTATAGTGTCCGTCCAAAAGATATTTTGTACTTATAGTGAAAACTAACCTTGGATGATTACATTACATTACATTGCATTTAGCTGACGCTTTTATCCAAAGCGACTTACAATAAGTGCGTTCGACCAACAAAATACAAACTTGAAGAAAACAGAATCATATAAGTACATCAGGTTTCATAGAGCAAAAACATTTCAAGTGCTACTCAACTGGCTTTAGATAAGCCAGCCCTTTATTAGTATATAAGTGCTTTGTTAATAGTTCTATCGCTCGAAGTGGAGTCGAAAGAGATGAGTTTTCAGTCTGCGCCGGAAGGTGTGTAAGCTATCTGCTGTCCTGATGTCAATGGGGAGCTCATTCCACCATTTTGGAGCCAGGATAGCAAACCCACGTGTTTTTGCTGATGGGAACTTGGGTCCCCTTCACAGCGATGGTGCAGCGAGCCATTTGGATGATGGGTTAGTAGACTAAAAGCTTTAGGAATCCAAAATACAGAGATAGTTTCCATATTTCTGGCCCCCCCTGTTCGATTATGACATGTGACATCTCTTTCGGACCGTTAGAGCCAATATAATCCAAGGGAAATCGTCCCGCACACACTCATGTTAAAAAAAAAGGTGGCGTCTCTGCGCATGCTAGCTTTCAGCAGAGGGGAGAAATATCCTGCTCTGATATCAAGCAACGGAAAAGCTATTATTACTTATGGATTATCTGAACATTTCAAAGGGGACGCAGTCGCATTGGATATTAACCTATGGATTAACTACAGCATCGTTTTTATCGTTTTAATGCCATTGAAGATCAGTTTAGACCAGACAAAGACGAAGGTAAGCCATGTTAGCGTTGTGGGCTACTTAGCGCCACTTGTTTTGATGTACGTTTTTGTTGATAACGTCACGAGTTTGTATCTTTCAGTGTTGAGGTGGACACCGTTAGATTCTGTGTCTCCTTGCGATCATAAACGGTGTCTTGGATGTGCACCTAGGATAGGTAATAAGGGAGCTAGGAGTGATTATCAGCGCAGTAATAGGTTAGCATGTTTCGCTCAGGGGTCATTTAGATGCTTCTTATGAGACTTGTGTTTTGTTTTGGTAAAAATGGTTTGTATCGTCAGTTAGCTGAGATTATTCCCGTTAATCTGGTATAACATTAATAGGTTCTTAAATATTAAGCAGGGCTGCCAACATTTGAGTTCAGCTCGAAGTGAGATTTTTTTTTGGTGAACCGAAAAAAGAAACGTTCATGTACAGTGTTACAAATGTATTGAACATGTACAAACTAGGGTTTCCCATTCATGTACCGGGCTCTACAGTGGAATACGCACATACACAGTGTACCCGCAACTCTTACAATCAAGTGCTATGTTATAAGTGGGGGGGGGGTCCTCACCTCACCTCCTCTAGGGGGGTCCGGGGGAATGCTCCCTCGGGAAGATATATTTTTTTAAATATTGAAGTTAAATGTATCAACCTGGTGCACGTTGAGAGCAAAATGAATTTATGGTAAACAGATTTTCTTTTTCTTTATGGATATTTTACAAATCACTCACCTTTTAAACTGTATAACTAGATAACTAGACTAAAGTTAACTATCTAAACAGAGAGTCCCTTACCTCACTGAGCTGTAGTTATCTCTCAGTCTGACAGGACAGAGCTCTCCCTCTCCTTGTTTTAGAAACAGCTTCTAATATCCGTTAAGCTAACCAGATGCTAACAACAACAATGCAAATAGTGAGTTTGGTAGAAATATACTGTATAATAGTAAAGTTATTTAAGATGATGCCATAGTTATTGAAGATGTTACATTATAAATATTCCCCAAAATTATTCAAAAGCATATTCTTCCAAACTCCTTGCTGTAGTATGACACACAGGAGACTATTGATGTGTGTAGTGAGTTTGGTAGTAATAAGCTGTATAATAGTGATTGAATATTATTGTATTCTCTTTTTTCGGAGTTGCACTTTGCAGACGGGCCCTGAGCACTCGTTTCTTCTCCGGCTGCGGATAGAGACTAATGTAATGTGTCCAGCTTGGAGGAACGGCGCGTATTGGCTTTTTTTGATCAAAATGTGATTGTAGTTCGTTGTCAACCTTACTACGGTACTTAGGAGACGTCATTTGTGTTCATGAGTTATTGATCTGGGAAATCAGAATCTCCCAATATCGTTCCAACTTTACTGAACTAAGCCACAAGACCGTCTCATTTTGTAGACCACTCAGTTTGGTGTTCCTTCACTTTATTTTTATATACATTTATTTTGGACGAAAACTTAGCATGAGGAAAGGCAAGTGTGGCGTGAGTGCGTGAGATATGGGTTAATTGCGTGACTCTCACGCTCAATACGTGAGTGTTGGCAGCCCTGTATTAAGATCCCTTGAGACACAGTGTCGTGAAAAAAAAAAAAAAAGTACCCGCCGGCGGGGACCTTGGGGTTTAACAGGTTAAAAGTAGAGTAAAAAGGAAGGGAACATTTTAAGATAAGTAAATGTACTTTATTCATAGTTCTCCAATGTAAAAGGAAATACAAAAAAGAAAGCCATGTGACTGAGCTACCTTTGGATCAGAACCTGCAGAAGTTTCCCCAGCCTCTCCTGGAGCTCTGGGATTGGTTCCCCTATCAGCATTAGCTCCTGTCTCAGCTTCCCATTCACGCCAAGCAGCTGCTCACACCTAGCAGATAACAAGTTAAAAGATAGTCAAGGAGCAATAAAGAAATAACAAACACAAAAACGTAAACTCATATGATTGTCACAACCTACAGTATTTCCTACATGATGTGTTTGCCAAAGAATATGATGTTTTAAAGCGTAAAACCAAAAATCATCAAACTGGTTGGTATTTTCCCAGTGGGGTGCGCCTCACCAGGTCTGCAGAGGGTGGAGGTTCTCGTCAAAGGGATGTCCGATGGTTGACTTGTGCTGTTCCCACCGCCATGCCTTCAGCTTGCTGATCAGTCGGGTCTGACATTGATCCAAACAGTCTACACACTCCTTCAGCAGCTGGAAACGCTTCTACAACAACCCACATCCAAACACATTACACTTTCGCACGTGGGCAAACACATTGATTCATGTCTATGTCATCAAAACACATCATGCATACACATCATGCATATAAACACAGACATAGTAAATACATCTATACCTATCCAAGACTGCATTTATGCACCAACTGTTACATTTATATTCTAATAAACGTATGAAACTGAACCTTCTAAAATCTCCAAATGTAAATTGTAAATTTGAAAACAAACAAAGTAAATCTGCAAATATTATACTGTACTGGTCAGAATATACACACATTTGACACCTCAGTATAATCAGTATTCTTTCATAAAATAGACAAAAGACATCAATGAATCTATTTTAGAAAGATAAGTAGCCTCAGACTGAAATAATAATCAAGCAATATCCCTCTAAGAAGCCAGTAATGTTGGTCTGAAGCCATTTCCAAGCTCACCGTGGCCAGTGCTTTCACGTTGTACTCCAGCTGTTGGATGTGATTCTGGAGTTTCTGGATTTCTGAATTCTTGGGATCCATTCCGTTCTGTTGGATCGGCCCTGTGCAAACAATCAATAACATCATATGTTGAGTCCAAACAAACAAAAATTAAAAAGCAGACAAACAAATAAATGCAACCATGCATTACGCGAAGATTAAGCAGGGCGTTACTAAAGAGAATCTCTGTGTTCAGTGTTTGTGTCTCTCACCTTGTAAACCCTCACAGTTCTGTCTTTCCCAGTTGAGCTCTTCTTGCAGCTGGTGCATCTTCTGCCGAATGTCCTGGACCTCCAACACCTTTAGAACCAGGTGGTCTACATCCTGCATGCTGGGAAACGAGTTCTCTCTATTCTGGTGCTGTTGGTACTGTGGAGTACTGCTGGGCGTCTGAGGAAGCTAGAAACATAGAAGTGCACTTAATACACTTACAGTATTGTTTGTGGCGTCAGAACGATTTAACAAAATGATGCTTCCACTAGTTATATTGAATTAAAAGTGGAATTGATTTCAAAAACAGATTAATCGTTATTTTCACGAATCTCAGAGCAGAACAATAAACACTAAAGAGACATTTCCAACTGGTGACTGTTACTTGCATACTAAAATGCACACATTTCCCTTGAAAATGTCTTGAAAGAAGGCTTTAAATAATTTGTAGTAGTATGCCTTTCACACACTAAGAAGAGGGCTGTAGTTAAACTAAACACAGAGCGTATTTCTTATTTGAAAGATCTTACCGTGCCGAGCAGAGCCCTCTCCTTCGCCAGGGTTTCTTTGACCATTACTGCAAATCGTAGAGGCTGCTTATTAAGCATGGTCTGTAAAGCAAGCATATTACAAATCCTTAAAAACAATCCAAAATACCACTGTGTGGCTACTAGTATTCAGGTAATGTCACTGACAAAACAGTTTTTTTCCCTTAGCTATCTTGTCAATAGTGTACAATATGTGGGTTTTTATGTTTACAAGAAGTACTTAAAGAATGTTGTGGGCATCTGTAACGATTTATACCCAAAAAATACAATATTCCCATACATATGACACCATCTTCGTGGTTTCAGCCATATGAGTGACACAAATCTGCTGCAACCACTGGCATCTACTCAGAATTAGACCACAATTGCATTCAATCTAGATTACAAACAGCATGGAGACTAACACTGTGTTATTGAGGGTTTCTGTTCCCCTACCATGTTCCTGCTGATCTGCATCAACTTCATTCTGTCCACCACGTTGGCATTCTGCTGCGAAATGGATTGCAGCATGCTGATGGTCTGGTCCAACAGTGTCTGAGCCTGGCTCTCCAGCTCCACCTTTTCCAGTGCAAAGTTGTCCCTGTGAGAAGAACACACACACACACACACACACACACACACACACACACACACACACACACACACACACACACACACACACACACCACACACACACACACACACACACACACACACACACACACACACACACACACACACACACACACACACACAACACACACACACACACACACACACCAATGCATATAGATCCACACAAACACAAGACCACAGACTAAGAAAGAAACATTAAGCATACGCATGACTATTGTGTACATCTGCAAGCATGTTCATGTTACTTTATAAAGTGTGTGCACATGTGTTTGTGTCATACCATCTTTGGCTCTCAATCCATTCAGCTAAAAAATGTCTGACTTCAATGGGAAAGGCGGTTTGGGGATAGAGGTTGTTGACCGTGTCATCAGACAGGCGCTGGATCATCTGGGACATGTGTATCCACTGGGCCATGATCAAGCAGGGCTACACAGGTCAAAGTAGAGGACATTATGTATAACTTTTCAGTGTAAACAAACAGGATGTGTTTTGATAAAACTCACCACACTGGCATCAACAGTGATTCTATGTTTTTCTTATTATCAACAAATCCCATGAAAACCAACAATTCATAAGACTGTATACTTTCCTATCCTTTTTGCAACACTACCAAGCAAATGTATTCCTCCCGAAGATGTGAATCTTTAAAGACTGCTAACTATTTAAAAGTTAATTTTTTATTTCAGTATTCTCCCGATGTGCAAGGTTTCAAAAGAACTAAAAGGACAAGTAGAGTATTTCCATTTCATGAAAAGAAGCAGCCAATTAAAAAGTATTGCATTAAAATAGGTCACTTCAAGCTGGAACAAGCTGATACGCTGTGATACGTTCAAACAATGTTGAATAAGATATATTTTGTACACCACCAACATGGCCAATGTGGGATTCAAACTACAGTTCCCATGATAACGGTTTGAGAAACACCCTAGCTCATTTATTTGTTTACAACATTTTGGGAGATCAATTAAGTTATTTGCCAGAGTATTACTCTGCGTCAGGATTCACAGAAAACATTGGTTTTAGTCTTTGCACAGGGATTTTTATTAGTAAAATAAATGTAGTTCAAAACCACTGCATGTACAGTAGATCAAACAAAGGTTTGTAAAACACCATAGCTTTGAGGAGACAGAGATAGATGTCTTTAGTATGTTGTTGGCAACAAGCACATATGCCCTGTGAGCCTTATCAGCTTCCAACATAGGGGGAGAACCACATACTGTTCAAACTCAAACCATCTGAAAGCTTGATATCTGTCTGCAGTCTTAGTTTTGTGTTTTGTCATGTGTATGCTGAAAAGGACTTTCTGTTTATTTGGTGATCTCTGTGATGTCTGTGTTGACAGATTTCACATTATAAAGTATCTTTAATTTAGCCAGAAAGAGAACATACGGCCAAATAGGGCCAGGGGCGTACAAAGTCAATGTTCAGTTCAGTGAAATGTTCTGTAATGCACGAGTCAACACGTTCCATGCTCTTTTGAGAAATCTGATGTACAAATTCATCTGTCGATTGAATGTTTCTCATAACTCTGTCATTATGCTACTGTCAAATCCGTGTTTCAGTGCTGTACGATACCAGTCACCTCTGTGGAAACATTGGTATGGCTGCCTTTTTTTAGTTTGTATTTGAGTGTTGTATGTTTTGTAATAATGGACCAAGAGTCTCTTTAAATAAAGATGATGATGATGATGATGATGAAAGTCAATGTTCAGTATGTCATAAAGTAAGTCTCGTTAAATATCAAAGTATGTCGTTAAAAGCTATAGTATTGTAAGTCATAAAATGTAATCTTAAAAAGTTAATATGTCATTATGTACAGTATGGGGGTTAAGTATCTTGCCTAGGGACAACATAGAATAAAGGGAACAGGGCTCAAAGCATTTACCATCCAAATGCTGTACGACCATCTCACTACTGAAACATTTCATAAAAGGTCATACTATAATAGTTCATTAAAATAAATGTACAGTAAAATATACAGCATTCACTATCTGTTATGCTACGCACAAAATTCTTTATTATTCTGCCGGGTTATTTTGCGCCTCCTCTTCTCCCACATTCCACATCGCAGAAACTCCGTTCAAACATCAAAACGTTCAGCTCGGTCGGGAATCGATGGTTATTACTTTTCTCATTCATAACTTTCATAATTACAGAGATACATCCCACAATTCATCACATTTTTAACATTGAAGTCAATGGAGAAACTCTTCAGACTTGAAAAATCTTCATGCGACTTCAACTGCTAACTGTTCCTTCATACTTTCACTCAGAAACCTCATTCCAACTTTAAAATGTTTCACATCTTTCTGACAGTATTCATGTTAAACAACTTTTAAATCTGATATACTTTTAGAAATATTAAACATTGTTCAGACCTTGGTAAAGAGGCCTTCTTCAGATTTTAACATTAGTGTGTATTGAGTAGCTCGTTAAGGTGTGTGATCTCAAAGCTAGAGTGGAGGAAAGCTTGAAATTCGGCTTCATATTTTTGTTTAAACCTGCCATAATTCCCAAATCCTACATTCCTGAGACATAATTTGTCATGATAAACGTAGGAAAACATCTCGTAGCTTGAAAAATGAAAAGAAATTAAGCAAACAATAATTAAACAAAATGCCTCTTGAGGGCATGAAGTGACAAAAAATGTCTCCATTAAAGCCAATTGTAAAGCCAAGCCAAGCTGATCTTTACTCTCAGCATTAGCCGCACACCTTTTGTTAATCTGCCAAAAAGGCCACATTATTAACCCGAAGGTACACAAAAAGCACACTTCAGATGCTCAACTTCCTACAGATGCTTCACACGTTGAAATTTCACCGATATCTGTTACGGTTCTTCAACAAAACGTTCACATGTAAGAGGTTTATCTCTCATTCAGAACAATGGAAACCTTTGATCTCTGGACACGTCGTTAGCTCAAATATAAACACCTGTGTCATGGAACACGATGATGTCATAACTCCAACTGACATGCTCAGAGCAGCAGACTTCAGATAATGGTTAATGGTCCAGCCTTCAACATGTCTATGTGCCATTAGTGAGTTTTCCTCAAAAGCTGTTACCATGGCAACGCATCCCTCACCGTAAAACACGATATTGCTATAGCTCCTATGAAAATGGTCAAAAAGTGCTCAAACTTCACATGTGTGCTAACAGTCCAGCCGTGAAGACATCTATTTGACAGTTTTAAGATGTATTCAAATGCTGTTAACTTGGCAACACAATGCTCATTATGAAACACGGTTTTCTCACAACTTCAGTTCAAATTCTCGAAATAGCCCAAAACTTCACAGGTTTGGTAACGATGCAGCCATCAACACATCTAAGCGTATTATGGGGTGTCATCAAATGCCGTTGCCATGGCGACAGATCATTCGCCATCAAGTTAGTTCAAAAGTTTGCAGTTCAAATATTCTGCTGCTTTTCCAAGCCTTTTTACTTTCTTTTCTTCTCTCATCACACATGGAAACCCCCAGTGTTCATGTATCATTTCAATCTAAATTCTTCACTTTCTTCTTACACATTACATTTCAGCATAGCAATTCAGCATCAGCTTTTCAGCATAAAGCATTCCCACTAGCAATTGCATTCTCTAGTTGCAATTGTGAATGAATGTTTATCACACCTGAGGCTTTTTATGTCAACCTCTATCTGGCTGTTTGTTAATTATTAAATGCTGACTTGTGCTTTAAGTTATCTCAAAGACACTGTTTGTAGCTTAGGGGATTGTCTATGTTCGCAGTCTGAATAGCAGATGTGTTTCAGGATAAGCCAAAATGAACTTCTCCTAATTGCTTTATGGAATGGCACAACATGTTAATGATCTATTTCCTTTAAACTAGATGGATTTAGTTTGTTTGTGTTTTGATAACTGTTCAATTTGCTTTCCACACTTTACCTACACTCCACGCTGCCAACTCCCTAAGCTCTAAACTCTACGCTCTAGACTACATTGTTGATTAGAACAATTTACATATTTCATCATATTTTTGTTTATTGTTTATTGTGGGTTGAATACATTTGTTTAACTTTAAACCTTGAATATCTGTGTGGTCTCCTTTGGCGAACATTGCATTTCTAAAGATAATATCAACAGGTTGCTCTTCCACTTTGCTTCTTTTTGAAGTCTAGAATGATACATGTAACATCATACTTTGACTTTCATTTGATGGTTTGGTTTCATTGCGGTTTGCTCCCTCTCAGTTTCCATTCATTGATCGGATATAGAATAAAACTCTGGACAATACCGCCCAATACAACTTGGAGGGTCAAAGCATTAGAAAGTGTAAACGAGCATGTCAGTCCTGCAGAGACAGCTTCAACAGTAAACAACAAACAACGACAGTAAGAGCAAAGGAATTCAGACTTGTTTCACAGATGGCTATTCAATGTGTTTTGGCTTGAACACAAGTATTGTCATACTGATATTCTGTACACACTGTGAAGACCACTGAGACAAATGTAACATTTGTGATATTGGGCTATATAAATAAACATTGATTGATTGATTGAAGTATCAGTATGAACTCTTAGTATTGAGAGTTTAGAAGAATAAACACACAATGATCCTGTCATCCTCTTGCAGCCATCTTGGTCTCTTGCAGTTGAAGTTGTGTTCACATGTTGCGGCAGCACCTCAGTAAGGCTGCTTTATAACTACATTGTCCACACTGTTACTCTGGAATCAACAGTAAAACCATGGCCATGGTACAGGACATATGTCTGCCTCTTTAGCCACTGTTTACATACTTTCTTCAAACTGTGTTGAATGTCTATAATGTTGGCTAACACTGT
This sequence comes from Pseudochaenichthys georgianus, assembly GCF_902827115.2. Classification (NCBI taxonomy): domain Eukaryota; kingdom Metazoa; phylum Chordata; class Actinopteri; order Perciformes; family Channichthyidae; genus Pseudochaenichthys; species Pseudochaenichthys georgianus. The sequence goes on from NC_047509.1 coordinate 20,894,428, forward strand.
GAATTACAACTACTCATATACAGTACAAGTGTTCAAAATACCCAATGAATAAGACAACTAATGTTGCTCGTATTTAACACAGAAAACCAACTTTAGTTCTATTTCGTCCCTACTGACCGCCAGAGGCGGTGCTTTAGCACTGGATATGTCCATCGCGCGCATGCGCAGCTCGAGTACCAATAACAACAAAGTCACCTGTGACCCACGTGACACCGGCTACATCAGCCGGTGTCGACAGAGGATCTGTTCCTTTTCATCTTCTCGCTGCGCGAGAGTACCTTGGCTACATTTTTTGTAGCCTACAGCGTTCGTTCGTTCGGAACATTTGTTAAGGATTCTCTGCAAACAGCTGGCTGCATGTAGCTTCGCGACTCATCCAGTCGGGGCCGCGGACAGGTTGGTGTCGGCTTGGTTGGCGACGGCAGTGTTTCTACTCCCTCTCCCAGCCTAGTTGTCCTGATTTCTATCTGTTTGCTGAGTCTTTTGGTGACGGAGGTGTTTTCGCTCCCTCTCCCAGGAGTATTGCTGTGCTTTTGTACTGTTTTGGCCGCGGCGCTGAGCCAAACGTCATTAGCATTGAGCTAAACCTCATTAGCATTGAGCTAAACTTCATTAGCATTGAGCTAAACTTCATTAGCATTGAGCTAAACTTCATTGGCATTGAGCTGTACTGGCTAGTTAGCAGTAGCGGCTGCAGCCACTCGGCGGACGCCGGGTTGAGCACCGGAGTTTCCCGTGCCGTTCTTTTTTCTTTAGCTACAGCTGGCATTCGCCTTTGATTTAACGCTAAAGTTGCCGTGTTTATCCTGTTAAACAAGTAGCTGGTGAAGTCTGTGTTCCCACACCCGCTCCCGGTTACGCTGCATCTGGCGTTCGTCTTCAGTTTAACCAGTAAAGGCAGTGTTTGCGCCCCCGCTCCTGGTAGGCGCTAAACGGCCTGGTTTTTTGCGTTAAGCAGGTAGCTGGTGAAGGCTGTGCTCCCGCACCCGCTCCCGGTTACGCTGCGTCTGGCATTCATCTGTAAATTAACCAGTGAAGGCAGTGTTCTCGCCCCCGCTCCTGGTAGACGCTAAACTGCCTGGTGTTTTCTGTTAAGCAGGTAGCTGGTGAAGGCTGTGTTCCCGCACCCGCTCCCGGTTACGCTGCATCTGGCATTTGTCTGTAAATTAACCAGTGAAGGCAGTGTTCTCGCCCCCGCTCCTGGTAGACGCTAAACTGCCTTGTGTTTTCTGTTTAGCAGGTAGCTGGTGAAGGCTGTGTTCCCGCACCCGCTCCCGGTTACGCTGCATCAGGCATTCGTCTGTAAATTAACCAGTGAAGGCAGTGTTCTCGCCCCCGCTCCTGGTAGACGCTAACTGCCTTGTGTTTTGGTTTAAGCAGGTAGCTGGTGAAGGCTGTGTTCCCGCACCCGCTCCTGGTTACGCTGCATCTGGCATTTGTCTGTAAATTAACCAGTGAAGGCAGTGTTCTCGCCCCCGCTCCTGGTAGACGCTAAACTGCCTGGTGTTTTCTGTTAAGCAGGTAGCTGGTGAAGGCTGTGTTCCCGCACCCGCTCCCGGTTACGCTGCATCTGGCATTTGTCTGTAAATTAACCAGTGAAGGCAGTGTTCTCGCCCCCGCTCCTGGTAGACGCTAAACTGCCTTGTGTTTTCTGTTTAGCAGGTAGCTGGTGAAGGCTGTGTTCCCGCACCCGCTCCCGGTTACGCTGCATCAGGCATTCGTCTGTAAATTAACCAGTGAAGGCAGTGTTCTCGCCCCCGCTCCTGGTAGACGCTAACTGCCTTGTGTTTTGGTTTAAGCAGGTAGCTGGTGAAGGCTGCGTTCCCGCACCCGCTCCCGGTTACGCTGCATCTGGCACTCGCCTCGGCTCAGCCAGTGAAGGGCAGGTAGCTGGTGAAGGCTGTGTTCCCGCACCCGCTCCCAGCTTCTCTGCATCTGGCTACCTACAGAATGGCTCATTCATGTAGCGCCTGTATGGCTTCTCTCGAGCCCGAGGACGGCCACGACCGTTGCCCCTCTTGCCTCGGCCTCGTGCACCCCCCAATAAGAGGACTAGGAACAGGCTGTCCTCTAGAGTGGATCAGCTAGCTACCGACATGGACACGATGAAGTCGCTCCTCGTGGCCCTTCAGCCGGGGCCCGGTATAGGGGCTGCTAGCGGGCCGCCTGCCCCTCCTTCGGTTGCTGCCCCTCCTTCGGTTGCCGCCCCTCCTTCGGTTGCCGCACCTCTGTACGAGGATGCCTTGTCGCTAGCGGCTTCGGCTAACCTCTTCAATGAAGAGACGGAGGACGAGGTCCCGCTCGAGGAGTTTTCCCTCTCCTCTGCTCAGGGGTCTCTGCAGGACGGGGAGGATGGCTCCATGGCGGCCATCATTCGTACAGCCTTGGCGCACCTGCAGATTCCGGTTCCGCAGGCCAACTTGGCTCCGGCTAGTGCCTTCTTCAGGCGTAACCCAGCCCGTGTCCCCCTCACCATTCCTCCTTCAGAGGAGTACCTGAGGGAGCTCCAGGCATGCTGGAGGGACACCAGGGCCTTTAGCCGCACTGGTTCCGATGCCCGGACCTTGGCTGCCATGCAGGACCCGGCGAGGGCGGGGCTGGGTGGCATGCCACCCATTGAGCCTGCCATCGCCTCCCTGATTCTGGCTCCTGACGAGGCTTTAAGGCCTGAGGTCAGGTGCCCTCAGCCTCAGTGCAGGGTCACGGATGGGCTGCTCTGTAGGGCCTACGACGCAGCGGCACGCATGGGTCGTATCGGGAACTCCCTCTCCCATCTAATGCTGGCCGTCTCCGCCTCGCTGCAGCAGGCTCCGGCCGAGCCTTCTTTGCTGGGCCTCAGCGATGCATCACTGCAGGCCTTTGCCCTAATGACTAGGGAATTGGGACGAGTTATGTCTTTTCTGGTACAGACTCGTCGCCAGGTTTGGCTGGCCCAGTCACCACTGACGGAGACATGTAGGAGGGTCCTACGTAGCGTGCCAGTCGAGCCAGGGGAGCTGTTTGGGTCAGCTGCCCTGGAGACACTGGAGCGCGCTGCCCAAGCGAGGCAGACCAGGCAGCAGCTCTCGGGTCTTCGCAGTCCCGCGGCCGCTCCCGGCAGGCCCATGGGCCGCTCTAGCAGCCGCGCTCAGCCACCGGCTTACTGGGGTGGTCGGCAGAGTTCCCAGCGGCCCACTCAACCGGCCAATGACTTTCGTGCCCCAGGTCGCCTGGCTTCCAGGCGGCCTCGCGCTTCAGAGCCTTACCGGCGCCCCCCGAGGGGCTCCAGGGGCCGGGGGGCTAGGCCCTGAAGTCCCGGGGCCGGTCGTCGGCTGGTTTTCCCAGCAGCAGCTCAGCTACTGGGCTGCCTGTATTTCCGACCCCTGGGTGGTTTCCACACTAACCCGGGGCTACGAGTTGCAGTTCCGACGCCGGCCCCTAGCCTTCGGCCGGGTCAGAATGACAGTTGTCAAGGACCCGGCGAAGGCCTTAGCGCTAGCCCAAGAGTTGTCCGTCCTCTTGGCCAAAGGCGCAATCGAGCCAGTGGACCCCCTGCGTCAGAGCGGGGGGTTCTACTCGACGTACTTTCTTGTGAGCAAGAAAGTTGGCGGATTCCGTCCAGTTCTGGACCTCAGAGGAATCAACAGATTCCTGAGGGTACTACCCTTCCATATGCTAACCACAGCAGACACCCTTCGTGTTGTCACACAGGGGGAGTGGTTCACAACCGTGGACTTGAGGGACGCCTACTTCCACGTGCCAATTGCATCCCATCACCGGAGGTTCTTGAGGTTCGCCTTTCAGGGTCGACATTATCAGTTTCGGGTGCTTCCCTTTGGTCTCTCCCTCTCCCCAAGGGTGTTCACCAGGGTTGTTGCGGCAGCACTCGCTCCCCTGCAGGCACAGGGCATGAAGGTCCTGCCATACCTGGACGACTGGCTGGTTTGCGCGCCGTCCCGGGCCCAAGGGGCCCAGGATACGGCGCGCCTCTCATCCCACGTTGCCCGGTTGGGCCTGACAGTGAACACCGAGAAGAGTTGCCTGGACCCTTCCCAGCAGGTCACTTATCTGGGGATGGTCCTAGATTCGGTCACCATGAGGACCTAATTGACACCTCGTCGTGTGGACGACATTTCCCACCATCTTCGCATCTTCAGACTAGGCAAGAGGGTGCCTTACATACAGTTCCTCCGGCTCTTAGGCAGACTGACAGCTGCCTCAGCCGTTGTGCCCTTGGGCCTGTTGTCACTGCGCCCCATGCAGATGTGGCTGAACAGCCGTCACTTGGACGCCAAGCGGCACAGGCACAAGAGAGTCAGGGTGTCTCAGCGGTGCCTCCACTCTATGTCCCGCTGGAGGGACAGGGCCTATCTCCTGAGGGGTGTGCCCATGGGCACCATCCCATCCCGGCCGGGAGACTGTCACTGTGGATGTGTGTCTCTCGGGGTGGGGGGCGGTGTGGCAGGGCAGGACTGTGCAGGGTCAGTGGTCTGCCCAGGAAGGTGCACGCCATATCAATGTGCTGGAGCTTCGAGCGGTGTTGCTCGCACTCATGCACTTTTTACCCCAACTGGCGGGCAGGCATGTGCTCGTTCGTTCGGACAACATGTCCGCAGTTGCCCAAATCAACCACCAGGGGGGCGCCAGGTCCGCACAGCTGCTCCGCGTTTCGCAGAGCCTCTTGCCTTGGGCGCTCCCCCGCCTCACCAGTCTGCGGGCAGTTTTTCTGCCAGGGGACCTGAATCAGGTCGCAGATTTCCTCTCACGGCGCAAGCCTCCACCGGGGGAGTGGAGGCTTCACCCGGAGGTGGTGGAGATAATTTGGAGCCTCTTCGGCAGGGCCGAGGTGGACCTCTTTGCCTCGGAAGAGTCGAGGCACTGCCCCCTCTGGTTCTCCTGGTCGGAGGTGACCAGCCCATTGGGTCAGGATGCCCTGGCGCACGACTGGCCGGACACTCTCCTGTATGCCTTCCCGCCGTTGCCTCTGATACTTCAGACGCTTCAGAGGGTCCTTACCCAGGGGCACAGGCTCCTTCTAGTCGCCCCCCGCTGGCCGGGGAGAGTCTGGTTCCCACTGCTACGCAGTCTCTGCGGCAGCCCACCGTGGCGTCTCCCCGACAGGAAGGACCTCCTGTCACAGCTCAAGGGTCAGATCTGGCATCCCGACCCTCGCCGCCTTCAGCTCTGGGTTTGGCCTCTGCAGGGCCCAACCCACTGTTGAGCGGTGTCACGGCATCTGTCAGGGAAACTATCCTGAATGCCAGAGCTCCATCCACTCGGGCACAGTATGAGTGCAAATGGAGGCTCTTCTCCCACTGGTGTGTGAGTAAGGCTGAGAATCCGGGACATTGCTCCGTGGCCACCATTTTAGAGTTTCTGCAGTCCCTTCTGGATAGTGGACGTTCTCACTCCACTTTGAAGGTGTATATGGCTGCTATCTCTGCCCGACATGTCGGAGTCGATGGCGCCACAGTGGGGCGCCACAGGTTGGTGTCCCTCTTTCTAAGAGGGGCTCTACGGCAGCGCCCCCCTAGCACCCCAAGGGCCCCGGCTTGGGACCTGCCCCTAGTGTTGGATGCACTATCATCTCCTCCCTTCGAACCCTTGGCCCAGGTCGGGCTTAAATGGCTGTCCCTGAAGGCAGCATTTCTGCTTGCCATAACCTCAGGGAAGCGAGTCGGAGAGCTTCATGCCCTCTCCGTAAGCAGTACATGCCTGAGGTGGAACTCCGATGGCTCGGGTGTCACCCTCTGGCCGAATGTGGCGTTCTTGCCCAAGGTGCTTCCACTAGCCCACTCCAATCGGCCTATCCAGCTGGCACGCTTTAACATTCCACAGGAGAACGGCACACCTGAGTTGCTGTGCCCTGTGCGTGCCCTGAGGGCGTATATTGATGCTACGGCCTGTATACGACAGTCAGAGCAGCTCTTCGTTTGCCATGGCGGCACTAGGAAGGGTCGTGCTCTCTCGAAGCAGCGGCTGTCCCACTGGGTGGTGGATACCATCACATGTGCCTATGGGGCCAGTGGCCGCCCCCCGCCATCAGGGGCCAGATGCCACTCTACAAGAGGCGTCTCAACATCGTGGGCTGCCCTAAGAGGGGTGCCCCTGGAGACCATCTGCGCCGCGGCGTCATGGGCGTCTTCGGGCACATTCTCCAGGTTCTACCGGGTCAATGTCGCCACTCCTCACCCCCTGGGGGTGGTCTTGTGGCCAAGCTCCGCTGCTTCCAACTAGGTGAGTAAGTGCTTGGATTCTTCATGACATGGTTGGTATAGGTCATCCAGTGCTAAAGCACCGCCTCTGGCGGTCAGTAGGGACGAAATAGAACGATAGTTACGGCTGTAACTACGGTTCTATGAGTCCCGGATGACCGCCAGAGTTTCCTGTCACTCAGAATTCTTGTGTGCTCGCGAGAAGATTCTGGGAACAGATCCTCTGTCGACACCGGCTGATGTAGCCGGTGTCACGTGGGTCACAGGTGACTTTGTTGTTATTGGTACTCGAGCTGCGCATGCGCGCGATGGACATATCCAGTGCTAAAGCACCGCCTCTGGCGGTCATCCGGGACTCATAGAACCGTAGTTACAGCCGTAACTATCGTTGTGTTGTATAACGTTTTTTCTTTTTGCTTTCCCTTTTTCATAGAGAGAACAGACTGGAAAGTGGGAGGGAAAGAGTTTAACGACCACAGCTCAGAATCAAATCACGGTCAGATGCAATAAGACTCAAACATTTCATTGTGTTGGTTTTTCTGTACACACTGTCCTATTCCAATACATCCGTCCAGTGAGAGGGATCCCTCCCCAGCTGCTCTACCTGAGGTTTTGACTATTTTATCCCAGTTCAAATGTTTTGGGGGAAACCTTTTTTCTAATAGGATAAAAGACGATGTATATGCTGCGCAGAGTGTAAAGCCCATGAGTGAAATGTGTCATATTGCTGGTTCTAAATAAGTCAAATTGACTTGAAACTGGGTCAGCAATGTATTCCCCTGATGAAGCCTGATGTACATCTAATGTACTGAGAGTCTGCACACTTAGTGCTGACAATTTTAAAAAAGGCTGATTTTCTTCGATATTTTCCTACATATAGAGATATGTTGGATGTGTTACACAAGAAACCCAATGTTTTCGAGTTCCTATTTCGTATAAATATTTCCTCACAAGCAGGGACAAGAATATACATCTTCTTGTTTTTGCAATAATTCCTGGGGTGGCTTTGTGTCCTGCCAGAAACATCCCAGGCCCAGATAAAACACAAAAATGCAACGAATTCCCTAAGGTCATTCCTCTCCCTCGTCCAACAATGCCTGTAAATAAAACAATGTCTAAAATAGGCAAAAATGGAATTCAGTGGCAGATCAGGAGTGTTTTCAATTTAAGACAAAATCAGGTACAAGGTCCTTCTAAATATGTGTATGTTAGTATTTATTTTCTCTTATCATTTGTTTTTTTTCTACATTTGGTACAGTGACTACATTATTGGCACATTGCCTTGGTAAGTCCACACAGGAAGTTTACAACATATTATGTGCAGAAATAAAGGACCGTAACACAGGGGGGGAGTCAAACGTCAGAGGTAGCACTCTCAACAGACTCATTTTTAAAATCCCAAATCTTTCTCTGAGGACTTAAATTGAGTAATAAAAACAGAGACGTAGCACCTTCTGCAAGCTGTTGATATGATACACAAAATAAAGATATATTTTCAACTTTGTCATCTTCAACAAGAAATGTAGCTAGACTGTATAACTATGATCCTATCTGTTAGAGAAATAAAAATCACATGTCATGGTGGTGTTGTTGAAGTCACTGTATAATGAGAAGTCATACCAATACTGGGCACTTTCTACTAGCATTCTCAGAAATTAATTTGGGGGAATTTGACAATCATTGTGTGATCATTTAGAATTCGTAATGTCACAAAAGTCCCATAATATCAATACACACACAACAAGTTATAAATTATACTACAAATGCAGACTCCTTTAAATCAGCCTCAGGGGAACAGACAAACAATCATCTTTCAAAAACACAAATCTAAGTGTTATTGGACTCCAAAGAAATCTGAGCCATTGAAATGTGGCTGCCAACTGACACTGTACACTGCTTCACTTCCTCACAGAAAGCCCAAAGTGTATTTATCTGACAGAACGCATCGTACAAGTCATCTGCTGAAATATCATTTATCCAATAAGTGAAGCTGAACATCTATAGGTGAGGTCTGCAAAAAGTGCTCTCTTGAATTCATCTGTGATTTTCAGGTTCAACATCCATACCAATTTAAACTATTCAATTTGATGTGAAAGAGAAAGCGAGTGTACAGTACAGTGTGGTAAGGACCTCAAAATGGATCTTTCAAGGTTGAGACACTGAGGAAACCAGAGGCTCAATATGAGCTTTTATTGTGTGTACAAGAAGCATTATCATCATTTAAGTAGCCTCTGTCATATTATCATTTTTATGGCACATTTTTCAAAAAAAGAGTATAACGCAGCAGTTAATATTAAAATATGATAAAGCTAGAATATACTACATGTAAACTAGTGACTTTAATCTGAAATCCTTAAATAAAATGCACTGGTACTTAGACTGATAGAAAACATTTATAGCTCCCCATTGAAATCAGGACAGCAGAAAGCTTGCACATCTTCCGGCGCAGACTAAAAACTCATCTCTTTCGACTCCACTTCGAGCAATAACATTACTAACAAAGCACTTATATACTAATAAAGGACTGGCTTATCTAAAGCCAGTTGAGTAGCACTTGAAATGTTTTGGCTCTATGAAACCTGATGTAATTATATGATTCTGTTTTCTTCTAGTTTGTATCTTCTTGGTCGAATGCACTTATTGTAAGTCGCTTTGGATAAAAGTGTCAGCTAAATGCAATGTAATGTAATGTATAAGGATAATTTGGTATTTAGTAGTTAGGGTTTAGGGTCAGCCTTACTGTAGTTTTGTAGGTTGTTAATATTACTGTATAAAACATACACATTTTCAAATCAAGACAATGTTTAAGTATACATATATTCTAAGTACTATCTGCTTGGTGTCTGTTTGTCCCTAGTGTGTCTTCCAGGAGTGTCTCCATTGGATTGTGTATGAAGATCATCTGCCTCTTATGTTTTCTTTCCCTCATGCTGTGGAAGTAGCAGCTGATCTAACTTAGTTGGGTCATGATTGTCCTCACCTTGTTGGTAAAAGGTTTTCAAGAAGTTCAGTCTGATTGTTAGGATCAGCTAGACAGTCTTCCTTTCCCTGGTGTACACTGCTGAACCTGGATGCCTTTCAAAACGGAGACACACAAGGAGCGTAACTAACTCTACATCAAGTCTTATACACACTTCACTTGTTTATACAGGTTGGATACTATAAACATTAATCCCAGTCCTACGAAGATATGAATACGTGTTTAATCCTGTAAGAGCTAAGATCCTCTGATGGGTACCTTCTAAAAAAATGTAATGGGTGACTCAGGAAGACATCAGGCGAGCGACATCCTGTCCTCTTTTAAATATCCAGCAATTTAAAAGAAATGCATACATTTTAATTTAATTAAGTCATTGCTGGGCTAATAAAAAAGTATATTGTTTTGTTATTTTAATATCTTATTGTATACTCTATTTTTGTTTATTCCTACATTAATGGTTTTATATAATTATGTTATTTTAGTGTTATTGTATTGGATTATTTTGTATTCTGTTTCGAAGCACTTTGTTATTACGTATGGGTAGGTGCTATACCAATAAAATGTATTTTTTATTATTTTCATTATTAGTATTGTTGGACTGTAGCCTATTGTACTTATACATTGCTTTCTTTTAAGGTCAGTTATATATATCATTAAACATCTTAAATAATTAAATAAGCATGTGCTGGATGACAAAGCCCAGCTGTGTGGCCTGATATGGTTACTAAATGTTATGTTTAATAACATTATATGAACTGTATTTTTAACGAATATTAATACATAACCAGTTCCAGTGTTAATGCCAAACATAAAAAAGAGGTAAGGCTTTAACAGAAAACAATTAATCCTATTCAGTTTATAGGCGCAGGGTGAAGGAGTTGATAAAGATGGTTGTTCCTTCGATCATTGCATAAGCAAAAACAATGATTAGCAGAACTCTCTTTAGCTGGTTAAAGTTGAAATAAATCCTGAGATAATCCCTATAAAGGATCGCATGACTGTAACATAAATCCGACAAACATTCTGCAAGTTTTTTTTAACTAAACATGACATAGAATAACTCCTTTATTACGCAACATTGTTACTATTGACAAGGCCTTCTCAGCTGCAGGCCGTATACATTCACCAGAATAATATTCCAACGAAAAAACAAACAACAAGGACACTTACCTTCAGTTAAATATTGATTTCAAAACATTGAAAAAGGCTGTGGTCCGTTTCCTCTTCGTCCCCCGCTGTCTCATAAGTATTCCGCTGGATCGAACACCCTACTGAACATTTCCTGCCTCCATCTCTCACTTTAATGCTCACATTTGTCCATTAAAAGCTGCACAGTTGCTGTCTTTTTAACCGAGGGCAAATTAATTTAGAGTGCCGAGCATTTGAGCACACCGAAAACTTCTACCAACGTATAAGTCTTACTTCCCTGTTATACACGACCAGAGGCGAGCTTTATTTCCTGCCCGTGCACGTTCAAGTTCACTCAAAACCAAGTTATGTCTGCCATTCAAACATCACGGCTGCTGTTTAAAATGATGATGTGTGCATGTAGGCGGGTTCATGCAAACATAAACTTCGTCTAAAAATGCGCCGTGTGTGTTTAGTAGGCTACATCACTACCAAGATTACACTGCCCTGAAATAATGCAATCTCATGCATGAAACGACAGAAAATAGAGCATATTAATATACGCATTTATCTCCTCCTTATGAAACGAAAATCGAGTCTGGTGGGCTGGTAGTTGGCAAACTTCCAGAGAAGGAGACGTAGGCGGAGTAATGTTGCGTCATTTCACCAGATGTGGTAACTTCCAGTAAATATCTGCTGTGACACATGATACCCTATCTGCAGATGGCAGTGCCTTAATTCATGGCAGACATCTTCCCAACGGCATCCATTGTACAACAATCCACAGGCCCACACATTATGATGTTACCTCTGTGACCTCAAGCAAGATTCATTCTTCTTATATAAGTAGGATGACAATTTTAGGATATGAAAATATGGAAAAAGATTCCCAATCAGGATTGTTCTACATCTTGTATGCATACAGCACATGTATTCCAGATAACATTTTTCACCATGTCAATTATTAAATTAACATCAGTTTTTATGTTTAAAAAAAAAAAAAAACACATATAATATACAGTATAATAATGACATAACATTACACGTGTTAATAGGCGGATTTTGCGGGGGCGGGGGGGGCATTGCCCCCCCTGGTGAGATGGGTCTGGCTGCAGACCGCAGCAAGGAGGCGTTTCCTATAGGGGCGTTTCCTAACTTTTTTTATCCAATAGCAACTTAAGGGATTCCAGCTGCTTTTATAAATCCTCACAGAAGAAGTCATTGTTCTAGTGATGGGAATTCCGGCTCTTCTTGCTGAGCCGGATTATTTGGCTCACCAAGAAGAGCAGGCTCTTTCGGCTCCCAAAGGGCTCTTCAGTTTACCACATATTATACCTTTTAATTAAATCAAATGTAGCCCTGTTTTGATTAATGATTTATATGTGTACACATATATCACTTAAATTATTCAAGACATCCTTTGTACTAAAGTATTCAAAAGTAAAGATTACATGTTTAATATAAATTATTTGCTGTGGCCAATTGTTTTCATTGCATTTACAGACCCGTGTAACTCTCTGATACCACCCAATGAATGCATTGACTTGCTTGTAGAACCACGCTACACAAAACAGATAGCAACACCTATAACAACTATTTAAAAAAGGGGCTACTGTATCAACCTATATAAAGTATATAAATATAGTTTTTCTCCCTGCAGGAGAGGGGAGCGTGCTTTGAGATCAACTGCTAGGCTGCAGCGGGGAGAAGAGGGGGACAAAAAGAGATCTCCGTCCTCCGTGTTTTATTCTTATAGAAGTAAGAAGAGAAGTAATGGGTCAGAAACTCTCCTTTTTACGCAGCGGTCCAGACATAGACATCATAGCTACGGCGACATATATTCAGTTGCCAGTTACTTTTGGCATTAGGGCAGGGATATCTTTCAAGTTTTGACATAATGAATTGTGCTACTTTTAAAGCAAGCAACGATGTTTTCAAATCTGTAATCAAAAAGCTCCTCAAAAACACTATAGAAGCAGTTCCTGCCGTTGTTACGTTAGTTCAAACAGTAACAACGGACTACTTTTCTTAGCGGATGCATGTCAATTTAAATCAATACATAAAACTTAGGGCTGTCAAACGATTACGATAATCAGATTAATCACAGCTTAAAAATTAATTAATCATGATTAATCACCATTCGAACTATGTCCAAAATATGCCATTTATTTATGTATATTGTTGTGGGAATGGAAAGATAAATGAAAGATGGCGGATATATCCATTAAACATACAGTATCTATGTTTATTATAACATTTTTCTGCGTGTCAAAATGAAAGACAACCCACACACCTATCAATCATCAAACGGTGGGGTCTTAATTCATTACGTGTTGATTTCTATCAACGGGTGAGTACTTCAGGAAAGTCGACGGGGGGGGCTAGTGGAGTACTTCGTGACCACAGAGTGTGAACGTTGTGATCAGCTGTTTTAGCCAGTTCTCCAGTGAAGGGGGGGGGAGAAGGAAGTCTCCCTCTGCAGCCGGTTGACGTAGTTTTGGCACAAGTCCGTTGTGCAGACCGACGTTAACAGCAGCCCTGTCTGTGCACACGGAGACCGACTCGTCCGGTGATCTAACCGCCTTCTGGAAAAGCTTCACAAGTACGTCGGTACGCAAATGCGCTTTGTGACACAAGTGACGGTACGCATTTCAGATTACGCCATAACCTGCGTACCAGTTATGTGCACCCCTGTAGTACAGCACAAGTATTCTCCATCGGGACTTCCTGCAACAACACCACGCCGTTATCAAAGATGTTCTATTGAGAAGACGATCACTACGTGACAAAAGTTTTCAAAACCGTGGCTACTGAAATCAATCTTACTAACTGCTGTCTGTGCAATTTACTCAAATTCAAAAAATTAATTACCGCCGTTAACGCGATAATTTTGACAGCACTAATAAAACTATTTTTTAAATCAATAAAATCTTTTTCTAAATCCGTAAAAGCATTTCAATTATTATTGGGAGTCATGTCGTTACTTTGTTGAGAATGTGGCCATGTGTAATAAGCGGGATAATGTCCACATTGCACATTGCATAATGTGCCTTCATGCCGATCTAGATCCCTCCGCAAAAACAAAACAAAAAACGGCTCGTTCGCGGGCGAGAGCCGGCTCCCGTCGTTCACTATAGAGAGGCGAAGTCCCTCCCTTTCCGGGAGCCTCCATGGGACCCCGGAAGCGTAAAATTATACATTGAAGTCAATGGAGAGAGAAAGGTTATATTTTGATCCCGTTTGAATTGTGCCACGAATGACACATATGATGTTTGTCAATTTAAAAGAATATTTTGCAAGTCAAAAAAATTAAAATGTGTCGTAAAACTGTGAAGTTACACATTTTTTTGTGTGAAACCGCTGAGTGAACTACAGGTCTCTGGGTCTCGCACAATACGCGTCACCATCACAAAGATGGCCGTCACGTTAGCAAATGTCACCTGTTTCTTTCAGAATGAGAATAAAAGTATAAAACGAGGTGACTACAAGTCTGGACACGTTGAGAGCTGTACATACACGAAGGGGGAGTTATTCGGTTCTGTAAGAGCAGCGGGACCGGCTTTACAAGGTTTCGGTGAGTAATATGAGTGCAATGTGTAACGTTAATGTCAGCTAGCTAACATTAGCTAACAAGGTACACTAACGTGTTTTGTTTCAGTAACTAGTGTTCTCCTTTAGAACTTCGTGGTCTGTGTGTGCTGTGGATAACATTAGTGTTCACAAGAACAAGGTATACTCCCGTGTTTTGTTTTAGTTGCTCTTCAGATTGAAGCGGCCAGTTTTATATCGACTATACTGTATGTGTGATCTCCTTTTACATCTCGTTGTGTCATTTGAGTTTATTTGCTGTGTGTAGATTCAAGGGTTTTGGTTATCTTGTCAATTTGTTTGGTTATCCAGGCACAGCTGTGCGTGACTCCCTCGGGTACACTGGTATGTGTTTTCCTAATGTAGAGAGCATTGATTAATTAATAAACTACACACTGAGTCTAGATCCTGACCAAATCCTTTTTTATTGTTGATCAAATGTTTTTAAAAAATGTATTCATACACATTTAGAAAAATACAATGTACAATCACAACCAGTACAACACACATTACAAAAAATACAGAAAAAACAAACAATAACAACAATCAGACAAAACTATGGAAAAATAACCCCTCCCACCCCCAGATCCGGACCATCCTTGTATTATTGCTCATTCAATCTATTATAGCATGCTAACAAACATGGTACTTTCTTTATTTGTACAGATCTGCATGGGAGGCGATGGCGCGATGCAGAGCGCTGTCTGTGATTGTGCACGGGGGATGTACAAATGCAGCCACGCTGCAGCATTGGCAATATGTGCCATGTGGCAGATCAGCTCCACAGATGTTGAGTGACAGTGGAGGAAGCCTGGCACTTCCAAAGTAGTCCAGCCGGTGTCTCAACTTTACCAACAGTGAGAGGAGACATACAACCCACTGGCCAGAGACATCGCCACTCAGGATGTAGACTGGTTCAGGTCTGCACTGAGGGGCGCACAGTGTGGCATGGCATGGCTTTTGTCACCTGAGCCAGAGCCGCAGCCTCAACATCAGGCCATTGTCACCGTGCCGGAGCTGGTGAAGGGGGTCGGGGGCTTGAGGCAATTCTTGCCTCAATGCGACTGAGCAGAGACCAGCAAGCTGCCATCCAGACAGCCACTGGAGGACAGCGGACAAAGTGGCAGTTACACAGGCGGGGCAGGTTGACAGCCAGCAAGTTTGGTTCTGTGCTGCGGTCGGGACTTTCATCCACTCCATGCGCGTCCCTCATGAAGAGGGTGCTCGGGGGGTACAACTTGGACGGAGTCATGGCTGTCAACTGGGGGGTTTTAAACGAGGCCGAAGGGGTGAAGGCTTTTGTGCAGGCCTCTCAGGAGACAGTGTTCGAGTCTGGTCTCTTTGTGAGTGAGTCGGTGTTTTGGGAGCATCCCCCGATGGACTTGTGCAGCCATCTGCCCTGCTGGAGGTGAAGTGTCCACCATCATTATACATGATGGTGTATATAGGATATATATTTGTATACATATCTGTAAATTGTATAATTTTATTTGATTTAAAAGTATTTTTGATCTCTGTCTATAAACACAAACTGAGTAAGATTGACAATAAAGTTGACTTTGAAAAATATATAAATTCTTTATGAAAATAGTTGACTGTTGGAGAAATGAATCCAAATGAAACGTTGGACTGAACTATAACTACGCCTTTAAATCTCTACGGACTGTTTTTCAGTGGGATGGCAAGTTCCTATCTTTAAACATTTATTAGTTTTTTCTCAGAACAGATTTGATTTTCTGAAGTTAATTTAACTTTGCCGACCATGTAAGGTCATTATTAAAAAGGTACAATCAATTTGTTTAGGGTTGAATAAAATAATGATAAACATTTCATTTGGATAATTTACTGACAGAATAAGAAACTCAATGATGCTCTACTCACCTGTTCCTTTTTATAAAGTGAAACAGTTTAAACGATAGATTTTAGTAAACTTAAAAACAACCTTCTCCAAAAGCTATCAAGGAATATACCGAATACTTGTTTTAGAACTTTATTACATATTTTTATATAAATAGTTTGAATGATCCATAATTGACAGAAGCTTGTGTTTACACTGACCTGTCACTCATATATTAATGTCTTTGTAACTTCAGTAAACCACTACCTCACTAATTTCTTTCATCACGGTTCAGTAAACTAAGTGACACATGAACCAGTTTAATAATTATAATAACGTAGGATTGCAACTCTTTGAAACTGTAGGTGGCTCTTAAAAGAGCCGTTGTATTTGGGTGTGCTGGTCTCAGGTCAGTCTAAGCCCTCTCTCGCGGATGCAGCTGGATGTCCTTGGGCATGATGTTGACCCTCTTTGCTTGGTTCATCTTACTGGGGGGCAGCTACATGGATGTCGGTGCAGTCCACAGTCATTGTGCAGTTGAAGGCAGAATGAATGTATTATTGACTCCGAATGAAGCACAACTTCATGTCATACAATACATTGACTTTATTTGTAATTGTGTAAAAAAATAAAGCATTGATTAGCAAGCAGGACCTGCAGGAACAGAGCACGGTGATGGATGGAGCTGGGAAGAGAGAAGAATAAAGAAAACAGATCAACTTTATTATCGGATATTAAAAATTCAATTTCAAAACAAGTTGCCGCTCCTACAGTTTTCTAGTGTGTAAAGATGATTTCACATGACCTATGCACAATATCACACTCAATACATGTGTGTCTCTGGGGGGTGCATTGTGCCTTTGATGTATATAAATAATATACCATAACCAAATACTATTACGTACAGTGGAAATCAGGTTGCCAGAGCAGGTCAGTCCAGTGTGCATGTTCCTCAGGGTCTCAGCAGTTACAGGTGAGGTAAAGGAAATAAAAGAGAAAAAGGTCAGTAACAACACTTGTTCTATCAGTAATCACTCAACTACTGTCTTTCCAACAAACAGATTGACTCACTATCATCACAATGAAACACGTCCAGAAGAATGGACCACAGATGGAAATTAGCTATTAGCTATAATCTGGCATATTGCATCTCTTCTCTTTGCTGAGATTAATGTTTTTGTATGCATGGTCCTTCTATAAATAAATACATGTCATGCAAAGCTGCCTGCCTGCCTTCCTTCCGTCGACTCTCCCTGAACTGCCTGATCTTTTAATGTTCAATGTTAACCATTTGAGCAGATAGCATTAAGTAGAAAAGATCGCAGATGCTAATCTGCCGTTAGCCTACCTCCCGCCCCCTTAGCACCTGGCGATAGGCTCCTCTTCAAATGTTTCACAAAATACTTAACATCATGACTACTCTTACTGTTTAACATTTGGGTTCACTTCATGTTAAGGCTAATACAAATGACAAGGCTAAGTAATGTGATGCTAACGTGCTCGCTACTAGCTATGTAGCTAGCTTGACTGTGTTCCATGCACAACATGTGTATTACCTGAGATCTCTGATCCAGCGACTCCTGGTCCTTTCATCAGACGGAAAGCGATAGAACGAGCTATGATCTATAAGTATGATCACTTATGTGATTAAAACCTGGTACAAAGCACACAGGCATCTTGTAAAAGTGAATTTATTTTTAGCAATCTCTTATTTATTGGAGGGAATAAATCAGTTATGAGATCTTCTTCTTCGCTTTAATTACGAGTCGCAACCACTTGGAGCATTATCGCCTGTGACATCACTTACGCGAGCCAGAATGGGATTTGGGATTTGTAGTCTTTGTAGTCGCGTATTTTTCATAGTCTTATATTTCAACAGTTTTACGACAAAATGTGACTTTTTTGACATGGAACTTATTGTTTAAGATTGACAAACATCATATGTGTAGTTCGTGGCACAATTCAAACGGGATCAAAAGATACGTTTTCTCTCTCCATTGAATTCAATGTTAATTTTTCGCTTCCGGGGTCCCATGGGCCGGAAGTAGATGGGCGTGACTTCGCCTCTCTATAGGAAACGCCCCTATAGGAAACGCCTCCTTGCTGCGGTCTGCAGCCAGACTCTATTGCCCCTGGTGGCTGAAATATGTTACAGCATTACTAAGTCTAAAACTGTTCCAATATAAATATTTCGTATATCAATATTTTAATAGATGTAATAACATGATTGTTACAATACAAATCTGAATAATATCATATTTTGTTTGAAATCATTTCATTTTTGAGCAGTCGCATGTATGTGTGTGTGTGTGTGTGTGTGTGTGTGTGTGTGTGTGTGTGTGTGTGTGTGTGTGTGTGTGTGTGTGTGTGTGTGTGTGTGTGTGTGTGTGTGTGTGTGTGTGTGCGCAACACGTTCTCACTCCCATCCCGTCACATATTGATGGACGGTCAGGGCCCCTCCCCGTCGCTATATTACGTACAGGGTACCCCTTGCCCATCAGGCTTCTACGGGCAGGGCGTCCCATAGACCTTCATTGCGGACAGCGGACCCCTTGACCGTCAGGCTTCTACGGGCAGGGCGTCCCATAGACCTTCATTTCCAATGTGATCAACAACGATGGCCAACCTTCGTGTTATTCTCTGTGGAAAATGCCTATTTTAAGGTTCATTTGGCCATTAAAATGCGTTTTGATGTCATTTTATGCGAGTAATGAGTTTTTATTTCTGATTATTTGTGCAGTACATGTACATGATGTTTAGTTTGCTAGTTATGACGAAGATTACTTCATGAATGCTAACGTTTTTTTGGTGGAAATGTGTTTTTTCACAGCAAAGTCACTTGGACTTATTGGGAGAATCTAAAGGCAAGAACATCCCAAATATTAATTTAGGTCTTTATTGTAGACCTTTAGTGTTGCCGTCTGTGAGGAAAATACATGGGGCTCAGAGCCTCGTATTTTTAAAATCTTTTTTTCTTTCTAATTTGTTATTCTTTTCAAAATAACACACTGTTATTTACTCACCAATAACACACAATTATCCTTGCTTTTATTTATTGGTTTAATTCCATAATCTCGGTCTTTTTTGGTGTTCGTCAGGAACTGAATTTCAAAATAAAAATAACCGGAAACAGACGTAGCATTTCGAGCGATTACCCAAGATTCTCAGCTACGCTGATTGGATGTTTTAGCCGCAATGCATGCTGGGATTTGGTGTTTATATTATATGAAATCCGGAAAACATTTTAAAAGAATAAAATACTTAATTCCGAGTACTCTTGCTTTTCTCTTTGAAAGTCATCACATAACGGCATTGTAATACACGGTTCGGCTGCATTAAATATTACAGATCTGCCGTAGTTCTTTATTTATAGCGCCCTGATGAGAAGACCTTTGGAAAAACTGAAGAAATGCCGCCGAAACTGAATACTTGACGTGGATCATAAATATATCAACAATTAAAAAACATCTTCAATTTCTCTTCACACAATACGTCTCCTTGCAGTATCAACACTAATTCGGCTGACTTTTACATTTGATATAATTCATAGATAGGTTATATTTACACCATAACGGTGCACAGCTGATATAAAAGGACTTGTAGTTTTTAAAGATATTACTGATTTGAATTGGATTGAATTTTGAATGTAAGAATGTAAATACTGAGTCTGAAATAGTATAACAATATGCTGTAAAATTATGTGAAAGCATAAATAAAACTACACATCTTCAGATGTTGTTACGGTGTATGTTGGAAGCAGGACCCAAATGCAGATATAAACTGAAAAAAACTCCTTTATTTCAAGGCTAGGGCTAGGGATATAAACAAAGACAAAACAGAACACTCACCGACAAACTAGTCATGACACAAGACGAACCGACATTGAAACTAGGGCCACCGCCGAGGAGTCACGGGCACTGAGGATGTAAGACGTGTTTCTCCGCTGCTCCTGAGAATGTGACTTAATTTCATAAATCCTGCACAATTTTGGTATTTTATTGTTGAAATTAAATAGAACATAAACTAAGGATTCGTCGTACGTGACTTTTGTTAACCAAAACAACCGAAATGTCTTCTGCTCGCCAAAAATCCGAAGCACAGAAAGGAGGCCGCAGCAAAACCTCGCCTTTGCCTGACCCGGCTAATGCTACTCGAGGGGTGGCTGAAGCTAACGCACTCGACGCCGAACTTTTACAAAGTATGATGGACTCCCTGAAAGCCGACATTTTTGGCAAAATTGACTCTTTATCTTCCAGCCTACGCTCCGAGATTACCTCTGTCCGAAAAGAACTAAAAGAGTCAATAGGACCATTACAAGCTAAAGTCGAGCAACACGGGCAAACTGTGCTTGAGCTTGAACGAGCTGCTACGGACCATAGCGGCCGGATAACGGAGCTGGAAGCTACAGTTAGCAGGCTAACGGCTCAGGCTAAACATGCTGATGATCGGTGCGAGGACCTGGAGGGGAGATCCAGAATGAATAATATTCGGCTGGTGGGCATATCGGAGGGATTGGAGGGACCTCGTCCTACTGAGTTTATCGCCAAACTACTTCAGGAAATACTTCGCCTGGATGAAAAGCCCCTGCTAGATCGAGCTCATCGTACACTGCGGGACAGGCCCAGAGAGGGAGATGCACCCCGACCATTCGTCGTAAGAGTTCATTACTTTCACATTCGCAATGAGATCCTACGTCGGGCCGGGGAACTGTCTCCCCTCCTCTGTCAGGGTAAGATGGCCAACCTTCGTGTTATTCTCTGTGGAAAATGCCTATTTTAAGGTTCATTTGGCCATTAAAATGCGTTTTGATGTCATTTTATGCGAGTAATGAGTTTTTATTTCTGATTATTTGTGCAGTACATGTACATGATGTTTAGTTTGCTAGTTATGACGAAGATTACTTCATGAATGCTAACGTTTTTTTGGTGGAAATGTGTTTTTTCACAGCAAAGTCACTTGGACTTATTGGGAGAATCTAAAGGCAAGAACATCCCAAATATTAATTTAGGTCTTTATTGTAGACCTTTAGTGTTGCCGTCTGTGAGGAAAATACATGGGGCTCAGAGCCTCGTATTTTTAAAATCTTTTTTTCTTTCTAATTTGTTATTCTTTTCAAAATAACACACTGTTATTTACTCACCAATAACACACAATTATCCTTGCTTTTATTTATTGGTTTAATTCCATAATCTCGGTCTTTTTTGGTGTTCGTCAGGAACTGAATTTCAAAATAAAAATAACCGGAAACAGACGTAGCATTTCGAGCGATTACCCAAGATTCTCAGCTACGCTGATTGGATGTTTTAGCCGCAATGCATGCTGGGATTTGGTGTTTATATTATATGAAATCCGGAAAACATTTTAAAAGAATAAAATACTTAATTCCGAGTACTCTTGCTTTTCTCTTTGAAAGTCATCACATAACGGCATTGTAATACACGGTTCGGCTGCATTAAATATTACAGATCTGCCGTAGTTCTTTATTTATAGCGCCCTGATGAGAAGACCTTTGGAAAAACTGAAGAAATGCCGCCGAAACTGAATACTTGACGTGGATCATAAATATATCAACAATTAAAAAACATCTTCAATTTCTCTTCACACAATACGTCTCCTTGCAGTATCAACACTAATTCGGCTGACTTTTACATTTGATATAATTCATAGATAGGTTATATTTACACCATAACGGTGCACAGCTGATATAAAAGGACTTGTAGTTTTTAAAGATATTACTGATTTGAATTGGATTGAATTTTGAATGTAAGAATGTAAATACTGAGTCTGAAATAGTATAACAATATGCTGTAAAATTATGTGAAAGCATAAATAAAACTACACATCTTCAGATGTTGTTACGGTGTATGTTGGAAGCAGGACCCAAATGCAGATATAAACTGAAAAAAACTCCTTTATTTCAAGGCTAGGGCTAGGGATATAAACAAAGACAAAACAGAACACTCACCGACAAACTAGTCATGACACAAGACGAACCGACATTGAAACTAGGGCCACCGCCGAGGAGTCACGGGCACTGAGGATGTAAGACGTGTTTCTCCGTTGCTCCTGAGAATGTGACTTAATTTCATAAATCCTGCACAATTTTGGTATTTTATTGTTGAAATTAAATAGAACATAAACTAAGGATTCGTCGTACGTGACTTTTGTTAACCAAAACAACCGAAATGTCTTCTGCTCGCCAAAAATCCGAAGCACAGAAAGGAGGCCGCAGCAAAACCTCGCCTTTGCCTGACCCGGCTAACGCTACTCGAGGGGTGGCTGAAGCTAACGCACTCGACGCCGAACTTTTACAAAGTATGATGGACTCCCTGAAAGCCGACATTTTTGGCAAAATTGACTCTTTATCTTCCAGCCTACGCTCCGAGATTACCTCTGTCCGAAAAGAACTAAAAGAGTCAATAGGACCATTACAAGCTAAAGTCGAGCAACACGGGCAAACTGTGCTTGAGCTTGAACGAGCTGCTACGGACCATAGCGGCCGGATAACGGAGCTGGAAGCTACAGTTAGCAGGCTAACGGCTCAGGCTAAACATGCTGATGATCGGTGCGAGGACCTGGAGGGGAGATCCAGAATGAATAATATTCGGCTGGTGGGCATATCGGAGGGATTGGAGGGACCTCGTCCTACTGAGTTTATCGCCAAACTACTTCAGGAAATACTTCGCCTGGATGAAAAGCCCCTGCTAGATCGAGCTCATCGTACACTGCGGGACAGGCCCAGAGAGGGAGATGCACCCCGACCATTCGTCGTAAGAGTTCATTACTTTCACATTCGCAATGAGATCCTACGTCGGGCCGGGGAACTGTCTCCCCTCCTCTGTCAGGGTAAGAGGATTTCTATCTTTGCTGACTACACCTCCACCGTCGCTAAAAAACGAGCTGCTTTTGGAACTGTCAAGCGTCAGCTGCACTCATGTCCGGGCATTAAGTTTGGACTTCTCTACCCAGCGGTGCTCCGAATCACGCTGCCGAGCGGAGACACACATCGGTTTGAAGATCCTACAGCTGCAAATGACTTTGTCAATACAAAACTCAAGAAAGCAGTCACTCCAAATGCTGTGTGAAGGAGCAGAGCCGGCTCCTTGTCACACTTCTTCTTTTTTTTGTTCATGACAACTTGGACTGCATCTCCCAGTAAGTCATTGTAGCTTTCCATGATAATTAGTCACTGACAACATGTCTAAACGTGTGACGAACGTACTAATGTTCTGTTTTATTTTGTGCGTGTTTACTCTTGTTTTACCCAGTCACCTTTCTCTTTGGGTAGCTTAGGCTGTGTTAGTAGTAGCCTAGGATGGTAGCTACGACGGAGCGTTTAGCAATTCCTATAAGGTTTGATCGGCGTGTCTCGCATGGGGAGGCACTTCTGCCAAGGTGGGAGGGAGTAACGTGGTTCTTTTACCACAACGGGTTGTTCTATATTGTGTGTTTTGTTTTTTTTGGTTGTTTCTTTTTTGTGTTTTTCGTGTCGGCTTGGTCTATCAACATTGTACATGTTGAAATGCTGTTATTCGTTATACCTCATTCTGCTAAATATGTTATATTATGCTTCACTCTTTGCCTCTTAAGATGCTTCTATGGTTTCACCTAAATTAATACAACAAGATGGAGAGGGGCTTCAATTTTGTACCTGGAACTGTAGGGGCCTTAACAATCCTGTTAAGCGCAGCAAAGTTTTGCACCATCTCAAGCACCTGGGTGCACAGATAATTTTTCTACAAGAAACTCATCTTAGGGTCTCTGATCAGAGCAGATTAAAGGCCAGTTGGATTGGCCATACCTACCACTCTTCTTTCACGGGGAAATCTAGGGGAGTAGCTATTTTATTGCACAAGTCAATTCCTTTTGTGTGTTCAAATGTGATGGCAGACCAAAACGGGAGGTACTTAATTGTTAGTGGTAAAATTAATTCTACTCCAGTGCTTCTTGTCAATGTATATGGACCAAACTGGGATGATGATGTGTTTTTTACACATTTATTTTCCATTCTACCAGATATATCCTCACATTTCCTTATTTTGGGAGGGGATTTCAACTGCTGGCTGGATCCTCAACTGGACCGATCATCGACCCGAAATTGTAAGCCGTCTAGGTCTGCTAAGGCAATTCAATCCTTTAAAAAACAATTTGCCATTTCTGACCCCTGGCGTTTTTTTAATCCCGCTGGAAAGGAATATTCATTTTTCTCAAATGTCCACCACACTTTTACTCGTATAGATTATTTCCTCGTAGACAATAGAATTCTTCCTTCTGTTAAATCAATTTCCCATAATGCGATAGTCATATCTGACCATGCCCCAGTCACTATGAGGATACATTTCACAGGGTCTGATAAAAACCGTGCTCCATGGCGTTTCAATAATCGTTTGCTTTCAAATGAAGACTTTGTGGAATTTGTTTCCGGACAAATAGATCTCTTTCTTAGTATAAACAAAACTCCTGATGTGTCCGCGTCACTGTTGTGGGAGACCTTAAAGGCATACATCAGAGGTGAAATAATTTCTTACAGCGGCTATGAGAGGAAAGTGAGGAGGGAAAGACTTAATAATTTAACGAAACGTATTGCACAGCTGGACGCAATTTATTCTGCTTCTCCTTCTCCAGATTTATACAAGGAGCGCCTCTCTTTACAAACTGAGTTTGAGGTCTTAGCTACGGATCACACAACAGAAATGTTACTGAAATCTAGACATACTTATTATGAACATGGGGATAAGGCTAGTAGATTGCTAGCCTATCAATTGCGACAGACATTGTCGTCTCACCAAATCCCCCAGATTAGGACCTCTTCAGGCTCGACGATTGATCCTAAGAAAATCAATGATGAGTTTAAAGATTTTTACGTATCGTTGTATACTTCTGAAAACACATCCGACTCTTCACACTTGGATAGTTTCTTTAACTCACTCCATATACCCACCGTTCACCCTGACTGTGTTGACGATTTGGAAAGAAATATTACTATTGAGGAACTGGCTACTGCAGCCAAGTCCATGCAATGCGGCAAGTGTCCAGGACCAGACGGCTACACTGCTGAATTCTATAAGGCATTTTTACATAAATTGGCTCCTATTTTAATTGACATGTTTAATGACTCATTTGAATCTCTTAAATTACCCCAGACTCTCACTCAGGCCTCGATTTCCCTCATTTTGAAAAAGAATAAGGACCCTTTGTCCTGTGCCTCGTTTCGTCCTATAAGCTTGCTGAATGTAGACTTCAAACTACTGTCTAAACTCTTAGCTTTACGCCTTGAGTCGACACTTCCCTCTGTTATTTCCCCTGATCAAACAGGTTTCATTAAAAATAGACACTCTTTTTTTAATTTAAGACGGTTGTTTAATACAATTTATAACCCATCTTCTTCTAGTGCTCCAGAAGCATTAATATCCCTGGACGCAGAGAAGGCTTTTGACCGGGTGGAGTGGGGCTATCTCTTCTACTCCTTAGACAAATTTGGCTTTGGGAAAAAGTTTACGACCTGGATTAAACTGCTTTACTCCTCGCCTCAGGCCTCTGTTAGAACTAATAACAATCAATCGGAATATTTCCCTCTTCATAGGTCCACCAGACAGGGTTGCCCTTTGAGTCCTTTGCTTTTCGCCCTCGCGATTGAGCCCCTCGCCATTGCGCTTCGCTCTAACCCCCTTATTACTGGGATAACCAGAAATGGCGCAGAACAGAGAGTCTCTCTTTATGCGGACGACCTTCTTATGTACCTCTCGAACTTGTCTGTTTCAATCCCTGCTACACTTGCCACGCTGGACTCATTTGGTTTCATATCAGGATATAAACTTAATCTTGGTAAAAGTGAATTATTTCCTCTAAACTCAACCGCACGTAAATGTCCTTTACATAACTTCCCATTTAAAGTATCTCTGCAAAGCTTTACATATCTTGGAATACAAGTTACTAGCACATTTAAAAGTCTCTTTAAGGCCAATTTTACACCCTGTTTAGAACGTATGCAACAAGACTTTGAACGCTGGTCACTGCTCCCTTTAAATTTGGCCGCGAGGATCAACTCAGTAAAAATGAATACTCTCCCTAAATTTGCCTATCTGTTTCAGTGTATACCTATTTTTCTTCCTCAAGCGTTTTTTCAGAAAATTGATAGCTCAATTTTGGAGTTTATTTGGAACAAAAAGAAACCTAGACTTCGTAAAGACTCTCTACAAAGGCCAAAGCTTCTTGGAGGAATGGCCTTGCCAAACTTTAGATTTTACTATTGGGCTTCCAACCTAAGAATCTTACAGTATTGGCTTAGGTCCAATACACTTCATCCTCGCCCGGCTTGGCTGGCTATGGAGTCTTTTTCCTCTAAGCCTGTGTCACTGACATCACTTGTACACTCCCCCATCAACAGCCCGGTTTCCCTCTATGCTAAAAATATAGTTGTTAAAACCTCCTTAAGGATTTGGAATCAGTTTAAACGTCACTTTGGTCTGCAAGCTTTTTCTACCTCGGCTCCACTAGCTGCAAATCATGTTTTCCCCCCCTCCATATCAGATGGTGCATTTTCGATATGGTCAAACCTTGGTATTAAAACATTTAAAGATTTATATATTGAGAACACTTTTGCATCTTTTCAAGAGCTCTCAGAATTGTTCTCTCTTCCTAAACATCATTTTTTTAGATACCTGCAAATTCGGAGTTTTGCTCGCAATAGATATGCTCAGTTTCCTAACCTGCCCAATGACACGCCTCTAGATGCTTTTCTCACTCAGGCCCCTGTGATGAAAGGAATTATCTCGTGTATTTACAATCAAATCCAAACCCTATCTTCAACCTCTCTAAACTCTCTGAAAGCTGTTTGGGAGGAGGATTTGGGGCAGGAGATCTCAGAGGACCTTTGGGGCAATATTCTTAAGCGTGTGCATACTTCATCCGTCTGCGCAAGACATGGTTTGATTCAGTGTAAAGTTGTTCACCGCACCCATTGGACTAAAGTCAGGCTGTTCAAAGTGTTTGACAATATAGATCCTTCTTGTGAAAAATGTCACCAAACACCTGCAAGCCATGTGCATATGTTTTGGTCATGTACGTCTCTGCACAACTACTGGACTTCAATTTTCAGTACTTTGTCAGAGGTAACTGGGACGCTTATAGAGCCTAATGCCATTACTGCAGTATTTGGCATCCCAAACCTGCCTTTGCCTAGGGCCGACAACCCAGGAGCACCGCGGAGGACCCGGAAGGGATCTCGGGCGGACGGCCCGGGGGCAAGGTAGAAGCCGAGAAGGGGGAATCGGGCGGACGGCCCGGGGGCAAGACAGAGTCCAAGGTGGGGGTTATGGAGGGGCGAAGGCCACCGCGGCCGGGAAAGTCAGGGGGCCGGGCTCGAGGGCGAAGGCCGTGACTCTCAGGGGCCCGGGATCGAGGGTGAAGGCCGTGGCTTTCAGGGGGCTGGGATTGAGGGTGAAGACTCCGGCTCTCAGAGGCCCGGGCTCTCAGAGGGCCGGGCTCGAGGGCGAAGACCGGACAGCTCCGGAGGCCGGGCAGGAACCGGTGTCGACCGGACCGGATCCGGAGGCCGGGCAGGAAAGCGCTGATGGGACAGCTCCGGAGACCGGGCAGGACCCGGTGTCGGCCGGACAGAAACCGGAGCCGGTCGGACAGGCTTCGGCAGGATCCCCCACGGAAGTGGACCAGGAGTTGGCAGGAACCCCGGCGAGACAGGTGATGGACATGGGGCTGGCAGGGCCCCCGGTAGAACCTCCAACGGCACGGGATATAGGGTTGGCAGGACCCCCGGCAGAAGAGTATTCTGCGGGACCTCCAACGACACAGGACACAGGGCTGGCAGGACCCCCGGCAGGGGAGCAGACGGCGGGACCTCCAACGAGACCGGACCTAGGGTTGGCAGGACCCCCGGCAGGGGAGCGGACGGCGGGACCTCCAACGAGAAAGGAGAAGGAGCTGGCAGGCCCCCCGGCAGGAGAGCAGATGGCGGGACCTCCAACGGGACAGGACATGGAGCTGGCAGGACCCCCGGCAGGAGAGCAGACGGCGGGACCTCCAACGGGACAGGACAAAGGGCTGGCAGGACCCCCGGCAGGAGAGCAGTCGGCGGGGCCTCCAACGGGACAGACATACGACTGGCAGGACCTCCGGCAGAGGAGTAGTCGATGGAGCCCCCAACGGGACAGGACCCGGAGTAGGGACCCGAGAGGAGACTCGAGAGGGGAACCAAGGGGGAACTCGAGAGGGGACTCGAGAGGGGACTCGAGAGGGGAACCAGAGAGGGGACTAGAGGAGGGACCAGAGGAGTAACTAGAGAAGGGAACTCGAGAGGGGACTCGCAAGGGGAACTAGAGGAGGGACGAGAAGAGGGACGAGAGGAGGGACTAAAGGAGGGACTAGAGCAGGGACTAAAGGAGGGACTAGAGGAGGGAACTCGAGAGGGAACTGGAGAGGGGACTCGCGAGGGGACTCACGAGGGGACCTAGAGGAGGGACGAGAGGAGGGACTAGAGGAGGGACCTCGAGAGGGGACTGGAGAGGGGACTGGAGAGGGGACTCGAGAGGGGACTCCAGAGGGGACTCCAGAGGAAACTGGAGAGGGGACTCGAGAGGAAACTTGAGATGGGACTGTGGCAGCTGGGGCCGGAAACCTGGCTGTAAGGTCCGGAGCGGAAGCCTGGACCCTGGCTGTGTAAGCCAGGTAATCCAGTATGGACGCAAAGCTGCGTGGGCCGGTACTGGAGCATTGAGGCATGGCTGCTAGCTTGGCTTTGCGCCTCCTTCTCTTAGCAGCCGCCTGTGGCATCAAAAAAGCTGAATCCGCTGGGTCCATCTTTGGTCGGTTCGTAATGTTACGGTGTATGTTGGAAGCAGGACCCAAATGCAGATATAAACTGAAAAAAACTCCTTTATTTCAAGGCTAGGGCTAGGGATATAAACTAGTGATGGCAGTTTGACACTGAAGCTTCGAATGGAGCTTCAACCCTGGACTTCCTATTCCATAGAAGCAGTGCTTCGAAGCTTGCTTCAAATCACGTGACATGTGACGTCCGAAGCAGCAACTGCTTCAAGTCACGTGACATGTGACGTCCGAACCAGCAACTGCTTCATTTCCTGAATGAGTCACTTGACTGGTTTACGGTCCATTCACGCGATTCAATGCACTGCCTCGTCTCGATTCTGACAGGTGACAGGTTGAAACAGTTTCAAACTTGAGCGCTTCAACACTTTATAACCGCTCTAAACAATGCGCAATGTGTGGGTTGTTGTTGCTGTTGAGTTGTTGTTGGCATTGCATTTGAATTGGATCATTATAGAGCAAGCCAGGAAGAAAGATAGGTCGTTATGGCTCGTGAAACACTTCGAAATGTGGAGAAGCTGTGAACAAAAAGAAAATGAGTAATATAAAAACACTTCGATGGTCTAAGGAATAGATAGCCCAGTGGATAGAGCCGGCGGCCAGGGTGCGGCGATGTCCTCCGCGCAGCTGGTTCAAAGCCCGGAATAGTTACACTTTTAATCATTGCTTTTCAACTTTAATACTTTAATAACTGATGAAAGGCCCTCTCAGCCCAAAAAAAGGTCCAGCACTCTCTAGTCTCTTCTCAATAACCCAATACACACAATTATCAATCTTTAATTGCAAATAGAACATGATATTCAGTCTTAGTGTGTGTGCATCGAATATTTTTCAGGCAAAGATACGTTAAACCCACTGCAGCCTTGCACTACGCCAGGAGAGGTCGCTGTAACTGAAGCTTCGAGAAATTAACCTATTTCCGACACAATTGTCCAAGTGGTTCGAAGCTTCTTTCAAAGCTTCATTTTGCCATCACTAATATAAACAAAGACAAAACAGAACACTCACCGACGAACTAGTCATGACACAAGACGAACCGACATTGAACACTGGGAGACAGGGGAATTTAAACACAGGGTAACTAGACACAGGTGGGAACAATCAGGGGTGGGGCTGACACTGATGAGCACAGGAGACACACAAGGAGTGACAGGTGAAAACAATCAGGAAATTAGACACACCAGGGAAACTAACGACAGGAGGAAAAACACAGGGAAAAGGACCAGACAATATACCAAGAGGAAAACATGACGGGGAGAACAGCAAAACACCCAAAGCAAGACATAGAAAACGTGACATAACACAATAATCGTAACAGATGTTGTACATACAAGTGTCTGTGTGTACCTTGTGTGCACCGCCTAGTGGTTAAAGCAAGTTATTGAATTATTGTTTTTATGTGTTATATTTGATTAAAAAAATATTAAGAGTACATACTTTCATAGGGGGAAAGTAGAAGGTCTGTGATAGAAATATAGAATATAAGAAATCAAGAAGATACTATAAGTGATCTCTTCAATAAAACAGTTTAGTGCATGATGTACAAAGATATTAATAGGAGGAGGTGCAAAACAGAAAAACGAATTAACCTTTATTTAAACATTAAATAACAGATTAAGGTCTTGCTTTCCTGCAATGTTAACTATGTTGAAGCACTTATTTTAACTGATATTATACATATGGATTATACTCTTATGTATGTAGATAGAATAAGAATTGTGCAGAATATGACAGTTTAATGGTGGAGGTACACACATATTGATAGATGTCTTGTACTGTAATGCACTGTTGAGGGACCTGTGACCCAAGTTTTTTATTCATTGCATAACTACACCGTAGTTGTGTATATGATATGTCAATAAACCTTTAAAATCTTGAAATCTTGAAAGGGATGTGCAAAATAGCCATAATATATAGTCTTTAATTAACTATTAGTAGAGAATAACGAGAAATTAATATACTTTATTACTCGTTTCCATTAATGTCAATTGCAGATACATGTTTAGTCTTCTCAAGCACCAACTATCAAATATCTCATTTTACTCAGGTGTAACTAAAGTCTGATTTAAGGGTTGTTTATATTTCACATCATTAATCAGAATCTGCAAAGTAACTCAAATAAGTGTAGTGGAGTAAAAATACCAGGTTAACCTCTGAATTGTAGTGGGGTAGAATTACAAAGTATCAATGAGCTGTCATGTGGGTATATATTAATGCTATATATTAATGCTGCGCATTATGGACAGCGATTTTCACCCATTTATTAATTATATGTTTTACATTTAATAACACCAATGTGTTTAATACTGGCAACTTCTAATTGTGGGGAAAACGAAAACGTTCAGTAGAGACGTCCCATAGAACATTTTGCGAAACACAATATAGTGTGTAGTTCTGGGGGGGCGTTCGATTCCAGTTTTGGATAGTCTGGCGTGGTTTCGTTCCATTTCAACCATGTGTACACATTCATGAAGTAATCTTTGTCATAACTAGCAAATTAAACATCATGTACATGTACTGCACAAATAATCAGAAATAAAAACTCTTTACTCGCATAAAATGACAACAAAACGCATTTTAATGGCCAAATGAACCTTAAAATAGGCATTTTCCACAGAGAATAACACCAGGGCTCTCGACTAACTTTTTTCACCATCCTCCCGGAACCGTCCCGAAATACAATCTAAGCCGTCCCGAAATTAATGTGGACCGTCCCGAATTTAAAATGTTAGTTTTTCTACATTATCATTAGTTAAAATCATTCAAAGTGACATTTAACATAAATAAAACATCATACAAATCATTAGATGATAATTCATCAACCTTTTTATTTGAGTAAATCAGTCAATCACATAAAAAAAGGCCAAATATATTTAAACAAACACACAAATGAGAAAATTACTCTAATATTGAATCCAATCAAGTCCCATCCAATTAACAAAAAATTGCAACACTGTCCTGAAGACAGAACGCAGAGTAACCACTAACCAGGATGACAGTCTGTAACACAGTCAGGAGACCTTTACAAACTGCCCCGCCCCCTCGCACCCAGACGGGAGAGAGAGATCTCGTCTGGATAAAGCTCGAAAATACATCATAGACGCATGTTCTAGTCTTATTGCATATTAGAAACGGAGTTGGCGAAACTAAAACTGCGATATAATGTGTATGTAGCCATAATACATATGATATGACATATATTTTAAATGCCTCCAGTACCGATAAAAAGTCCGATAACGTCGGGGCTTAACGTTACCACTGTCTTTAATAATTCCGGCCCGGGGCCCGTTTAATACCGGGGCTCGGTACCCATCCCTACATGGAGAGGCGCAGGATATTGCTAAGGACTAAATACGATGGAGGGTTCTCTTCTCAGCCTTATTACCCATAGGGGATGAAGAGAAGTAAGTAAATAAAGAGGCCGGCGCTCCAGGGTCTGGTTCTGCTGTGCGTTTTTGTGATTAACGGTAAAACATTTCAGAATTCCTCCACGGGATCCCATTGTCATTGTACATCACTCAACCCTGTGGAAATTGATGTGAGATATTGTACCAAAGAAGTGAGTAGCATATTTTTGGTATGTGCATTTTAATGTCACCCATCTATAGGAGGTGTATTTTATCATGTCATCTCTAATATATGTGTGGGTTTATACATTCCTGTGTGTTAATAGTTGAAGGAACAAAAAGTACATTTTTCCTCTTATTTATAGAGAGGTTTTTTATAGATTCCTGAAACAATGTTCCCTTTTTCTTAAAAGTAGATTAGCGCAATAGTCTTTTTCTTTGACTTTTACCTGTTTATCAAAAGGGTGTTTTTAGGCTATTTTTGAAGAAGGAAGATGCAGAATTAATTTTGAGTTCTGTTTTGAGTT
Organism: Pseudochaenichthys georgianus; assembly: GCF_902827115.2. Lineage (NCBI taxonomy): Eukaryota > Metazoa > Chordata > Actinopteri > Perciformes > Channichthyidae > Pseudochaenichthys > Pseudochaenichthys georgianus. The sequence goes on from NC_047509.1 coordinate 20,926,872, forward strand.
AAAAGAGGTCCCTTTGAGTTTCTCTGGTAATTATCAATAGTAGCAGTTAAGTGAATACTGTTCAAACAATACCTGTGTTTGTGTTTTATATTGATTTCTCTGTTTTATCCTTTCATAAATGTGAGGACTAAAATGGCTATAAACAAAGGGCTGTTTAGAGTAAACAGGGTTGTATTCCCCTATGGGGGAGGTGTATGTATGCAGGACATGGTGCTAGGTGGGGGAAGAGTATATTCTGCTTAAGATCTCTAGCATGTCATGTTTCAGGGAAGTCTACATATCTTGAATAGTATATGTGTGGGTTTAATTACTTTGTATTTTGTGTAACCAGAAGTTGGAGATATGAGAGATGAAATATTTGTGTTATCTTAAATATCCTTTAAGACACATCTGAGGTCTCTGGAATGTGGGGGGGGGGGGGGGGGGGGTGTGGAGGCTGAGTAAACTCCACCCCTTCTTGTTTCTGTTGGTATGAAAGCCTATTCAGCTTGTTGTTCGTCCTCTCTTCTCGCGTGGCCCGGACCGGAAGGTCGGGGCAGCCCGTGAACAAGGCCAGGAGTAGGCATACTCCTGACATTACGCATATGATATGGCTTTGTATGGTAATGTATATATTGTATTGCATTATTACCTTTTATGATTAAAACAGATTTTTGTTTAACCCTCGTCCTGGTTGTTTTGAGTGTTCCTTCTTTTAAAGCAAGCTCATAGGAACGGCGCGGAGAAAGTGCTATCTACTCCTTCAAATGTTGACCCCGACAACGTCATGACGTGGAGACGTAAGGACGTTCCGACGTGGTGACGTCATGAGTGTTTTTTGAGGAAGCACTGGCAGCCAGCGGACGGAGGGAGGCGCCTGGAATAATATTTGACAACTATGGATCCAACTGAAAGGTAAAACGGACGCCTGTTTATATCGAAGGTCTGTAATTGGCTCAAGCTAAATTTTAGAGTTGTCAAAGATATTTCCTGGTGTCATTTACGGTAAAGAGTGCAATGCATATTTTAGCATAGGTAGGTAACGAAGGACTACTAATATTAGCATAGGTAGGTAACGAAGGACTACTAATGTTATAAAATAATGCAATGCATATTTTAGCATAGGTAGGTAACGAAGGACTACTAATGTTATAAAATGGTGCAATGCATATATTAGCATAGGTAGGTAACGACGGACTACTAATATTGATAAAGCAACGGTTAGGAACCTCGGGGATAAGCTACACGTGAAGCGACGAGAAATGTAAGACGAAGGTGCAAGGCCCCGTTGGTTTTTCAGAAATCAATACGGCAATTTCCGTCGGGGAAGTCCAGTGGGTTTTCTAAAAAAGTTATCCATCCAGGGCGAAACTGAATAATGCTTCTTCAGCCTGTAAACTTTACAATGTACATTTTTCATTTAGGGACTGAAAGGAACCTGCTGCCCAACTCCATTGTTCAATCTGACCATACATTGACAGTTTTAGAATTGACCTGCTCCATATTTGGGGATAACACACTGTTTGATGAATGTTGACATGTCTCTAATATTGATTGAATTATAGCAGGTAACACAGATAAAGAATCAGTGGCCAAGGGGCTGCTGGGAGAGATGTAAGTCCAGAATGGAACACTGAAGAAGCTGACCTGTGAGTAATGTGTCAACAGACAACATCATGTAACTAGCCTGGTAAAGAAGTAAAAGCCATAGACTTTATTGTTTAGGTCATTATGGGGATATACATTTCATCTACATTTATAATAGAAAGACATTTGATGACAGTTTGTTGGAATTCTGTATTCATTTTTTCAGTGGGATAATATCTAAGCACTGACGGGTAGAAGCAGTATCACCAGGAAGCCATTCACTTTGTTAGTATTGTGATTTTGGTTGTTTTTGAATCCATAACATTAGTGTGTTTCTTTACCAGAAACATTAGCAGTTCAAATCATATTTTTAGATTTTTAATGGGATCTCAGGGATTTCATTTAAAAATAAATACAGATGCTTGTCAGAAATTCAGAGCTATTGAAATATGTTATTTAGTTTACCTAAAGATGTTGGGGTTCTTATTTAGTGGGCACAGTCCAAGTATTAAGATTCTGAAGCTGCACAATTAATTTAGAAAACCTGTGCACAGACGTCTGTTGTTTTAAGACACCCCACCAACAGGCTCCAAGTGGCCACGCACTGGTGGGTCAAACAGCCGAGGGCCCCAGAGCCCGGAGGGTAGGCTTGAGGGATTTGTATCAGATTTCTCCACAGAGGTTGTTGACGCCAAAAGGGGGACCCGAGACGCAGGAGGCTGACTGTCAACCCCAGGCTCTCCGGCCCCGACCGAGTGACCCAGAGGACATCCCATGCCGTCCGCCTACAAGGAAAGGGGGACAACTGGTACCACTGGAGCCAGTGTGCGGCGGGGGAAAACACCTGCGAGGACCCTAGACGACATCAGGACGGATCTGGCTCTCGTCATGGAGATCAACTCGGATGCTGTCATCAGCGGACTGGAGGAGAAGGACCTCGAGGACATCCATCCAGCAGTCGTCCCAGGAGGCATCATCATCGGACCGGGGAAGGACCTCGAGGACATCCAGGCAGCAGACGACTTGGAAGCGGCTGGCAGTGGGCTGGGGGACTTGTCGAGGCAGCAGAGGAGTCTACTTCTCTCTGATCAGTTCCACCCGTGAAGGGAAAGCCGCATCTCCCCCTCCCTATCAGCTGTCGTGTGGGCTATTCCTTTGGGGGGGGGGCGGGCAGGCGGGCTGATGATTCACCACCAGGAGACCGCTTCTTAGCACTCAGCTGCCCCCTCATGGTTCCTTCGCTGCCATGGGAAGTGATGTTCTGTTCCTTCGCGATTTCAAATACTTTGGATCTCAGTTTCTGATGATATTGGAGAGGAATGACAATAGTTATGTTTCAAGTGCCTTGTGTAAGTTGCACTCTTTTAGGAGAGTGCAAAAGGGGGATTGCAGCATCTGATATTTAAGAAGTGTGTTACATTTGAAAATGGCAGAAAGTCTTGTTGCAATTTCCAGATATTAAAAGAGGTCCTTTGAGTTCCTCTGGTAATTATCAAATAGTAGCAGTTAAGTGAATACTGTTCAAACAATACCTGTGTTTGTGTTTTATATTGATTTATCTGTTTCATCCTTTCATAAATGTGAGGACTAAAATGGCGGTAGGGTTTTATTGCTGTGGGGGAGCTGGAGCAAGACCCCACTGTGGTCTCTGGAATGTGGGGGGGGGATGTGTGTATGTGTGGAGGCTGCAGAAATAGGAGACAGTGAGGGTCAGAGGTGTTTGTTTGAGATGACTGGAAAAGACGACCAGTTGTCCTTAAACTCCACCCCTTCCTGTATCATTGGTATGAAAGCCTATCCAGCTTTCTGTTCTGCCTCTCTCTTCTCGCGCCGCTCGGACTGGAAGGTCGTGGCGGCCTGTGGGCAGGGGCCAGGAGTGGGCCTACTCCTGACATTATACATATGATATGATATGGTTTTGTATGGTAATGTATTGATTGTATTGCATTGTATATTACCATTAAAGTGGATTATTGTTTAACGGTTAATTGTATGCTCTGGACTCCTTCCTGTAATATAACCAGCTTGTTTAGGGACGCGCGGAGATTTGAAAAAGCGGACTAGTTGTCCATTAAAATCTCCATCAAGCCTCATAGGAAGCTTGAGTGTATTATATGTTATAAATCCAAGGGAGAGATATGCAAATTTCAAAAAGCCATTTTGAAACGAACGGAATCTCGTTCTCTTGTTCTGTGGGGTTATTAATCTAAAAAAGCTCGATAGACTGTACGGGGAATAATTTTCTGTGAATAATTACTAATAGATAAGGGAGAAAAGTCAGATAAAGACATGCGAAGTCAGGCTGGAGGCGTGGGTTCGAGAAAGCCCCCACTTCACAGCTTTCCTCTGAAAAAGGAGGGAATAACGTTGAAGATTAATAGATCAATGTGTCGTAGATATTTAAATAAATAAGAAACATTGCATTGTGAATTTCGTGGTATTTGTCATTTACTGAGAAGTTTACTTATATTTCAGAGGCATTTATTGCATACAGTAACGTTGAGGGAAAGTAATAATAGGTTTTGCTGAGTATATGATCTACATGCAGGTTAAAGTTTGATTCAAATTGAACATAATAGTGGATTATTCCACCTAGAGTTTTTGTAATATCATTAGTAGACATTAATTGTGTTTGTAAGTTTATGAAGAAAGAGTAGAAAGTAAACGGGAGGTTGTTATAAATTTGTCAGTCAGAATGAATCTGTTAAATGGTTACGCATGACAGAGGTGTTGCACAAACACACAGGTGATTGATGAGGGGAAACTTGAGCCGGCAGCTGCAGGGCACAGGGAGGAAAGACAAAGATAAGTAGATGTTTTGAAGAGTTCAGGGAGAGTAAAACTTGATTCTAAATAATGTCATATTGTTTTGTGAGTAAACATGAAATACAAATATATTTACTAGATATAACAACAACATGCTTAACTAGGTTGACAGAAAACTGCTATTAACCAGTTTCAGCAGCTACTGTCCTATCTGTGTTCTAAAGAGAACATTGCATTTACAATTCATATTAAGGAAGTTCACGATTGATACCATTAAAGACCGTTTTGGATTAATAGGGCGTGTCTGTCAAACACTAGTGCTCAGATGGAATAAAGTGTTGAGATGTTCTCGAGAGTGGGAGTTTTCACAACGCTTTTTAGTTTGTATTGAGACAATTAACTGATAAGGACAGAAAACTGTTCCGTGATGATTTCTTTAGGTTCGAGCTTTAGTAATGGAGATTACATTTTGTGAGGAAACCTTTCCACCAATAATAAGTGTTCAAACATATATATTCATTAAATATGATCAGATTACTTGTTTTTCAATTATAGCGCTAAATACAGTTAGTTTTGTATTTTGTTACAGATCTAACCTGCTTGTAACACAACTTAGATAAACAATTTCAAAAGGAATAGAATAAGCAAGTGGTTAAAGGGGGTTTCCTCTTTGGCTCATTTGATTTAGAACTGAAGTAAGGAAGAATAGTGTTTTATGAGAACTGTCATTCCTCATGGTTTCTAAAGATAAATCATCAGTTTTTATGGACTTTGATGTAGAGATAGGATCATGGTGGAGAAGGAAGACCTTTTTTGGTTTCAAATTAAAGAAGATTTTAAAGATGAAGTTTATTTTTTCTGACTAGAATTTTAGGAGCAGGACTTCAAGTAAAGTAAAGAATCTGGGTAGACTACTGCCATTGATTTGTTTTAACATTCACATGTTTCAGCATTCCTGACCATATAGACACTCAGCCGTTTTATTTTGTAACCCTTTAGGGGAGAGATTTAAATTGAGTTTATCTCCAGTTGCTGATTTATTGTGATTACAGCGGCACTGGAAAGTTGTGCGCCACCTTTGGGTTGTACTCTGAATCAGTGTGTTGGTGAAAAGTTGCTCACTACAGAAACAGAAGAACTGTGCAAAGAACGCATCTCTGAGGAGGGTTTGACATTTTGCGTGTACCTCGTTGCCGGGGCAACAGTGGTGTGAAGAGGAACAGCAGTTTTTGGGGTTTCCTGCTGTGCAGAGGACAACGTGTGTCTGCTGATTGTAGCACATTGATCCAGAGGTTCCTTCCCCCTCAGGACATCCCAGTGCAAAACAAGAGTTTCATTGATCCAATTGACTACAGCTGCAGAGGACAACGCATCACTGACTGTTCACATTATGACAAGATCTTGAGACAGGCTGGTCTCAGACTCTGAAGAAATTATGCGATGATTTGACAGCATCACGGTGCAAGAGTTTTCCAGAGGGTGGTGTAGAACAATATGCTTAGTGTTTGAGAAGGGAGGCTGATTGTTTAAATGATGGTCTGGAATGCTGAAAAGATTAAAGTTTAATATCCTTGTTTGGCAAACAAGACATCTGATTATTAGGTCACACATAATAATTTAGACATATAAACTAACTATGAGTAAAGGGATGAATGGAGTTCATATGGGTTAGTTAGGTTGCGAATACTTCGCAGGGTATTTGCTAATGTATTTTGAAGAACAAATAACAAGGACACAAGTCCAATTTTGTTTTGTTTTTAGATTAAATTGTCCGTTACCAAAACTGTTCACCTTGTGTCTAGATTTGGACTTTGATGGTAAGGGAGTATTTAGGCTTATTTTTATACATCTGACATTTTAAAATATGTTTGCTGTTCACTTGATAGACATTGGTTAAGAACTTTTCTGAAGATTGAATATTTGTTCCATTTCTACATATTCCTATTTAAAAAGTAATTTTAGAGTAAAGAAGGCTGATGCTGAAATGGGAAATAATGTGGGGCCTTCAATCACCCATTGTAATGGTGCATATTATTGAAGACCAATAGGGAGTCACTCAACCCACCCTGCAGTGGGTTTTTAAAATCTTACTTGCAGCTTCACATGAAGCGCACGGCACCAGATTATGAGTTTAGAAGACTAGCGTCACCACCTCCTAATGGACATTCATTTAGTTAATAATTAACTGACATTTAGAGATGTTAAAAAGTAAAAACATACTTACCATGAGGGAAAATTCCTAAGTTCAGCTACAAACCATTGATGAAATTACTTCTGTTTTTAGGTCCTTGATAAAGGAAGGAGTGATTGTTATATGTTCGGACACCCAGGGTTCCACGCACGGTTAAAGACGTTAACATTGTTTTTTAGGTATACCAGAATTGAAGATACATGGGTATAGTGAGAGATGAAGAGCTACACAGGTCGTAGTAGAGGTTTGACTCAAGATAATAATTGTGTGCACAAGTTTCTGAATTACATCTATTAGACGTGTTGATATTGATTAGGTGTTAATGAACTGCAGTAGTAGTACAATAAGGAAGTGACATTTGTTGGCTAACACTTTTTCAGGGAATGTGGGAAAACAGCTGTTCCAATGAAAAGTTAGAGATATCTTGAACATTATAGTTGGAATTGTGAATTAATAAATGATGGCGCTCCATATATACAGATTTTTATAGACGGAGGATGCTGGCCTGTGCTGGAACATCTCTGCAGAGCACGACACATGACCACAAAGACTGAGACCAACTGACCTTTGACCCTGACCGACAGGGTAACTTGGGAAGGCACTGTCAATGACTGACTCTGAGGTGTACCTGACCAAACTTGACTTTACAACCTGACAGTGTGTGTGCTGTAAATTCATGGGTTTGTGTTGGGTGTATGAGGGTTAAATTAATGGGGTTCATTTTATGTGAGTGTGACTTTAAATCTGGATGGAGATTCGCGGGGGTTTATTGAGATGTATAAATAGAGGGGAAACATACATTAACGTCATTGAGATTGAGGAATCAGGAGAGGCCACTAGTAAGTGTGATTATTATATTGAATGTGATTTAATGTGTATGGGATATGTGTGATCCTAATTGGTGTATTGTTGTTGTCCTTTTTCTTCTAAGGTTAACAACCTATTTGGATTTGGATTAAATAATCAAAACTAGGAGTTGTTTCCGTCCATCTTGATTCCACCCATACTGTCGGGAGATAGACAGTACAGTTGTTAACTAACGCATCGGGAGGGATAAAGTTTTCAACCGATGGCGAGACACAGCTAGAGGAGCGAACGAAGCTACCGGAGCTCACGACCGAACGAGCAGGAAAGCCTGTGGTCGCAACGAGCGGCGGGAAGTGAAGGCCCGAGGCTAGCAAAGCTAGCAAGGACCGTCAAAGCTAGCAAGGACCGTCGAAGCTAGAGGAGCTAGCGAAGCTACCGGAGCTCACGACCGAACGAGCAGGAAAGCCCGTGGTCGCAACGAGCGGCGGGAAGTGAAGGCCCGAGGCTAGCAAAGCTAGCAAGGACCGTCAAAGCTAGCAAGGACCGTCGAAGCTAGAGGAGCTAGCGAAGCTACCGGAGCTCACGACCGAACGAACAGGAAAGCCCGTGGTCGCAACGAGCGGCAGGAAGTGAAGGCCCGAGGCTAGCAAAGCTAGCAAGGACCGTCGAAGCTAGCGGAGAGTAGCTAACGAAACTACCGGAACTCGCAAAGCACCGAGGAGCGCCAGTCCGCGAGTCGAGCTGACAACTGGACGATAAGGAAACCCCGTGGTCGCAACGGTCGGCGGAAAGGGAAGACCCGAGGCTAGCAAAGCTAGCGGAGCTAACGTGGTCTGATCACGTGAGTAACACAGACAATATTTCGGCGCTATCTAGCCAAAGAAGCTAGTGTTAGCATAACGAAAACAAAGCGTAGCTATCCAGCAGACTGAAGGTTTCCACAAAATAAAGCTAACTAGCAAGAAGACAACAACTAGCTAGCAGACTGAAGAGTGCTAGCATAGGAACCCAAGCTAGCTATCAAAGTCAAAGACACCACGTTATTGGTTAGCAAACGAAGCTACCCAGGGAGTAAAGGAGAAGCTAGCTAAGCCAAAGGCACGAAGCTGGTGGCTAGAAAACGGAGCTAACCAGCTAGCGATCCAACTAGCTAGCCAGGACAAAACAGATTGAGCTAAACTCAACCTTAAATTCAGAGAGATGATTAAGGGGGAGGAAACAGTGAAGCATCTGAAAGACCTGCGGACGAGGGCGAAGGTGGCTCTAGTTCGTAAGGTGAACTCAGTAACAAAGACAGTGAACACTATGTTAGAGGAGGAGTTGATGAAAGAATATAGTGAAGTCCACAAGGCCGCCACCAAAGTCACAGAGGCCAACAGTGAATACCTGATGAAATTAATTCTGAACGCTGATAGCGACGAGGACCAAGTACCAGAAGAGCTGAGGGCAGACGTGGAAAAGACTGATGGAGAGACCAGCCAAAGGCTTGAAGAGGTCAGTGACGTGATTAAAGCAAACCTTTGGTCTAGGCATGGAGAAAAGAAAGTGATGTTTGCCATCGGGGAAGCTGAAAAGGTCTATGAGGACGCAGAAGCGACACAAATTGACCTGGTGAGCTATGAGAATTACGAAAAGCAACTTAAACATTTAGAAATACTGATTAAAGAATTAAAGGAAGTGCACAGCACCTGGAGGGAATGGGCTCCTGTGACCGACCAAAAAGATGTGGAAGAGATAGTGCGCCAGCTGGAGAAAAGGAAAAACGCACTCAAGCGTCAAAAGGAAGCTGAGTTCAACAAAGCACGCGGCGCAGCAGAGTTGGCACGCGGCACAGCAGAGTTGGCACGCGGCACAGCAGAGTTGGCACGCACCGCAGCAGAGGATGAGCGCACCAAGTTAGCCGAGACCCAACGTGCGAAGCTCGCCGAGATTCAAATTGCTGCAGAGGAAGCACGCATTGCAGCAGAAGAAGCACGGTTTGACCTCATGAAAGCGCAGCATAAAGCAGTGGAAGAGGCAGGCACGGAACCCAGATACAACCCGATGGGAGCGATATCAAAGATACGACTCAAGCCGGTAAGCCTTCCCAAGTTCAGTGGCAGTATGAGGGAGTTTCACAGCTGGAAAAAGGACTGGGAATCTTTGCAGAAGCAGGGAGAACCATCCGGGTCGCCTGAAGTCAAGAAGTTCCAGCTTCTGGACAGCATGGAAGAAAAGGTAAAAACTGATGTCAAGTTGGCCAGTTACAGTACAGTCGAAGACATGTTCAGAGTATTGGAGAACCGGTATGGAAACAGGACCACGATTACACTGCAGATCGTCGCAGAACTGGAGAAGATACCAGCTGTGAAAGGAGATCAGCCGAGGAAGGTGATAGACCTCATCCAAGCTGTGGAAAAGGCTTTGGCAGACCTCACAGACCTCGAGAACCCTGGAGCCATCAACCACCCGCTGATGATTAGGTCTATAGAAAGCAAGCTGCCCGACCAGGTGAAGCTAGAGTGGGTCATCTTCAGGGCTAAGCCCGAAAACGGTGTCACCCCAGTCAACCATTTCAGTATGCTTCTGAAGTTCCTGAAGGAGCAAGAAGAAATTCTAGAGATCTTGGAACAACTGAAAATAACGGAGACATCTGAGAAAATGGACAAACCGCAAAACAGGTTCGAGAGGAAGTATGCCTACACAAAAGCCACCAGAAGGGACACTCCAGAAGGTGAGTGCGTCGTGTGTGGAGAGGATAAGCATAATAACAAGTTATTCTTCTGCAAGAAGTTCAAGGGGTTTGGCTTGGCTGAGAGAAAGACTGCTGTGGAGAAGGTAGGAGCATGCCGCGTTTGTCTTGGATGTCACAATGGGGTAGAAGAGTGCACAGACAGGTTCCTCTGCAACAGGGAAGACTGCCAAGAGAGGACCTCCTCGGACCACCACTACCTCCTCTGTCCAAAATGGGAACAGCTTCCAAAGGGGAAACTTGGAAAAGGCAACGAGAGGGTAAGAGAGCTAACAGAAGAACAAAAGCTGGCCTTGTCCAAATGTTCCCCAGAGGCGGCGGCAGAGATCAAGAAAGCTTTCAGTAACAGCAACAAGACTTCAGTGACAAGGAGCACTAGGAAGGATGAAGGTGGACTTCTGGAAAATAATGGACTGACCGAGCACCCTGTCATCATGATGCTGTTGGAAGTCACTGCCAACGCTGGGCAGAAGATCGGAGCTCTGATTGACCTCGCATCAGACACCAACTACATCACTCACGTAGCGGCTGACCGGCTCGGTCTGAGCAGAGAAGAAGTCACTCTGGTCGTGCATGGAGTTGGAGGGATGACCGTGACAGTCAAGACGAAGAGGTACCTCCTGCGAGTAAGAGTCAAGACCCCCAAAGGTACTGTGAGGGCTCACAAGCTGGTTTGTTATGGCCTAGAGGAGATTGCTAAAGTGCATCGGAGCGTCAGACCTGAACAGCTAAAGAGGTTCTTTCCAGAGGTTGCAATGGACGAACTGAAGAGACCAGACCATGTTGAACTTCTCATCAGTCACAGAGAGGGGAGACTTGCTCCACAAAGACTGAGGATAGTTGGAGACCTCGTCTTATGGGAGGGCCCACTGGGTAAAACAGTGGGCGGAGCACATCCCAGTCTGTTTGAGAATATAAAAGTGACTATGCACCAGTCCGAGACGCACTTCGCTCACTCAATGAGGACAGCTGCTGTGGAGTACAGAGAAGTAGTCGAGAGTCCTGAGATCCTGAGGGAAGAAGAGACCAAGAGTCTGACTCAGGAAGTAAAGGCGGAGACCAGGGATACAACTGCAACGAGGAGAGAAGTTCTCGAGTGGTGGAAGTGGGACAGCATCGGTGCAGCCTGTGAACCCATGTGTGGTGGGTGTCGCTGCGTCACATGCCAGCCAGGAGGAAAGGAAATGACCCTGGCAGAAGAAAGGGAGCTGGACGTGATTAAAGAGGGGCTGTCCTACATGGCCAAAGATGAATACTGCCTGACTCCGCACTGGGACGCATCTTACCCATGGACCGAGGACCCAGCCTCACTTCCAAACAACAGAAGAGGAGTGGAGGCCACCTTCCTGAAAACAGAGAAGCAGCCCAGTTTCGCGCACATGGTGGAAGATCGCAGGGTCCTGGAGGAGGACAGTTATGTGGACGACATCTTAACGTCCCACAATGACCCAAAGAGACTGGAGGAAATCACAGAGGGGGTAGAAGAGATCCTGAGCACCGGAGGCTCCTCCCTCAAACCATGGGTCGGGTCAGGCCAAAGTGGGAGGCAGAGGACTGCGGAGCAGGTCCAAGCTGGAGCAGTAGCAGAGCCAGGGGTCAGGTTGGTGGAGTCAAAGGCAAAGCTAACACCTCTCGACCAAAAGGGAGACGTAGTCAAAGCTGAGATGTGCGGTGCGGTCTTTGCAGCTCGATTAAAGACTTACATCGTAACAAGAGGAACAACTCCTGAAGACCAGGGAGAGGGCTCAGAGTGGCAGAGGGGACCTGAGTTCCTGGTGAGGCAGCTAGAAGAATGGCCCATGAAGTCGGCCGCGGAGGTGGCAACCGGTGCCAGAGAGAGTGTGGGCAAGCGTCAAAGAAAGGCATTCTCTGTAATACTCACCAGAGTCCAGTCAAACAAAACCCCTATCCATGACGACACCAGTGGAAAGGACGCAGAGGCTGAGGAGTCCCTAGTTAAGGTTGGCGGATCCCCAGAAACCTCAGAAAGGGAAGAATCTTCAGTCTTGACAGAGAGAAGACCGGAAAGGAAGTTTCGGAGCATTGCTGTTCTGAACCTGGTGAAACTAGAGAGGTTCAGCAGTCTGGCTAGGCTATGTGGAGTGGTCGCATGGGTCAGGCGAGCTGCAGAGAAATGGCTGACTAGAAGAGGCCGAGCGAAGGGTCAAGCAAAGTGGGAGGCAAGAGTCCTGGACAACAGAAAAGTCAAACCTGTACCTCTGCAGAGGAACCTGGCTTCGGGGTTGTTGAAGATTCCGAAGTGGAGAACTAAGAAGAAGGAACCCCTTCAGACACCACCACCAGAGCAAGGTTATTTAGGTTGGTGGCCACCTTGGGTCATCCGACCAGGAGGCCAAGTGGGAGGTGTGCTGTAAATTCATGGGTTTGTGTTGGGTGTATGAGGGTTAAATTAATGGGGTTCATTTTATGTGAGTGTGACTTTAAATCTGGATGGAGATTCGCGGGGGTTTATTGAGATGTATAAATAGAGGGGAAACATACATTAACGTCATTGAGATTGAGGAATCAGGAGAGGCCACTAGTAAGTGTGATTATTATATTGAATGTGATTTAATGTGTATGGGATATGTGTGATCCTAATTGGTGTATTGTTGTTGTCCTTTTTCTTCTAAGGTTAACAACCTATTTGGATTTGGATTAAATAATCAAAACTAGGAGTTGTTTCCGTCCATCTTGATTCCACCCATACTGAGATAGACAGTACAGTGTGAGTGAGTGTATGTCTGCATCTGATCAGTGCAACTGCATGATTTAAAACAATGACTAATCAAGCATGTTTTTGGACTAACACATTATTTTTGTGTGATAATAATGTGTGAAATGAGGTTTCCTAACATTGCACAAAAGGGGAAACCGCACATGTGACCTGTTTCTAACCTACTTGATATTTCACTCCCACAGGAGGTGGCAGTTTGCAGAATGTGAAACTCAAACTATGACATGAGGATTCTGTTTCTTTTAGGACTGAAAGATGGAGAGAAACACTTCATTTCACTGAAGTGTTTACTGTGGAAATAATGGATGTACATTTGGGAAAAATGTTTGGTATTGTCTTATAATCCATTATGACCTGAAGGTTTTCTTCCCATACAGGATTTTGTTTACACATGAATTAATGTGTAAAAAAGGGGGAGTGTAAACTTCACAATGTACATTTTTCATTTAGGGACTGAAAGGAACCTGCTGCCCCAACTCGATTGTTCAATCTGACCATTGATTGACAGTTTTAGAATTGACCTGCTCCATATCTGGGGATAAGATGCTGTTTGATGAATGTTGACATGTCTCTAATATTGATTGAGTTATAGCAGGTAACACAGATAAAGAATCAGTGGCCAAGGGGCTACCAGAGAGATGTAAGTCCAGAATGGAATACTGAAGAATGAGTAATGAGTAACCTGTGAGTAATGTTTCAACTAATGTTTCAACAGGTATTAAAGTAACTGAGGTTTGAAATGTAGAAAGAACATATTTACAGTTAAGCTAAAACATAGTAATGGAATGAGACAAAATGTAATTTAGACAACATCATGTAACTAGCCTGGTAAAGACATACAAGCCACTTTATTGTTATACATTTCACCATACATTTATAATAGAAAGACATTTGAGGACAGTTTGTTGGAATTCTGTATTAATTTTTTCAGCGTGATAATATCTAAGCACTGACGGGTAGAAGCAGTATCACCAGGAAGCCATTCACTTTGTTAGTATTGTGATTGTGGTTTTTGAATCCATAACATTAGTGTGTTTCTTTACCAGAAACATTAGCAGTTCAAATCATATTTAGATTTTTAATGGGATCTCAAGGATTTAATTTAAAAATAAACACAGATGCTTGTCAGAAATTCAGAGCTATTGAAATATGTTATTTAGTTTACCTAAAGATGTTGGGGTTCTTATTTAGTTGGCACAGTCCAAGTATTAAGATTCTGAAGCTGCACAATTAGCGTACGCTTGAGGGATTTGTATCAGATTTCTCCACACAGGTTGTTGCGCCAAAATGGGGACCCGAGACGCAGGAGGCGGACTGTCATCAGGACAAAGTGGCTCAACCCCAGGTTTTCCGGCCCCTACCGAGTGACCCAGAGGACATCCCATGCCGTCCGCCTACAAGGAAAGGGGGACAACTGGTACCACTGGAGCCAGTGTGCGGTCGGGAAAACACCTGCGAGGACCCTAGACGACATCAGGACGGATCTGGCTCTCGTCATGGAGGTCGACTCGGATGCTGTCATCAGCGGACTGGAGGAGAAGGACCTCGAGGACATCCATCCAGCAGTCGTCCCAGGAGGCATCATCATCGGACCGGGGAAGGAGGATCGGGAGGACATCCATCCAGCAGTCGTCCCGGGAGGCATCATCATCGGACCGGAGAAGGAAGATTGGGAGGACATCTATTCAGCATCGACTCGGAAGCCGCCATCAGCGAGCCGGAGGAGAAGGAAGACATCTCTCTAGCAGGCAGCCCAGAAGCCACCGTCAGCGGATCAGAGGGGACAAAGACACGGCAAGCCAGGACGGCACAGGGGACTCCACTCTCCGCGGAAACAGGTAGATATAGCTGGTGTGGAGTTTGTTCTAATATTCCATTTTTTGAGGAACTTTTATGAAACCATTTTTTTGAAGGACCCCCCTCCGTATCAAATGACACTGTTGGCCTGTGTCTCGGAGGGAGAGGACGAGTATGGAGACTCAGCAGACAAGGACGCAGTTTTTTGACATGTTTTGGTCTCCCTCTCATTCTGCCATAAGAAATTGCTATGAAGGGCTGTTTCCAAATGTTTAAAGGGCTCTAAATATAATGTTGAGAGATGAACACAGTGGAGAGGAGTGACAATAGTTATGTTTCAAGTGCCTTGTGTAAGTTGCACTCTTTTTTAAGAGTGCAAAAGAGGGAATTGTGGAAATTGATGTGAGATATTTTACCAAAGAAGTGAGTAGCATATTTTTGGTATGTGCATTTTAATGTCACCCATCTATAGGAGGTGTATTTTATCATGTCATCTCTAATATATGTGTGGGTTTATACATTCCTGTGTGTTAATAGTTGAAGGAACAAAAAGTACATTTTTCCTCTTATTTATAGAGAGGTTTTTTATAGATTCCTGAAACAATGTTCCCTTTTTCTTAAAAGTAGATTAGCGCAATAGTCTTTTTCTTTGACTTTTACCTGTTTATCAAAAGGGTGTTTTTAGGCTATTTTTGAAGAAGGATGCAGAATTAATTTTGAGTTCTGTTTTGAGTTAAAAGAGGTCCCTTTGAGTTTCTCTGGTAATTATCAATAGTAGCAGTTGTTAGGAGATTTGGTGGACAACTAGTCCGCTTTCTCAAATCTCCTCGCGTCCCTAAACAAGCTGATATCTTACATGAAGGAAATCCAGAGCATACAATTAACCGTTAAACAATAATCCACTTTAATGGTAATATACAATGCAATACAATCAATACATTACCATACAAGACCATATCATTTCATATGCATAATGTCAGAAGTGGGCCCACCCCTGGCCCCTGCCCACGGGCCGCCACGACGTTCCAGTCCAAGCGGCGCGAGGAGAGAGAGGCAGAACAGAAAGCTGGATAGGCTTTCATACCAATGATACAGGAAGGGGTGGAGTTTAAGGACAACTGGTCGTCTTTTCCAGTCATCTCAAACAAACACCTCTGACCCTCACTGTCTCCTATTTCTGCAGCCTCTGCAGCCTCCACACATACACACACCCCCCCATCACATCCCAGAGACCACAGTGGGGTCTTGTTCCAGCTCCCCCACAGCAATAAAACCCTTAACAGCCCTTGGTCTACCGCCATTTTAGTCCTCACATTTATGAAAGGATGAAACAGATAAATCAATATAAAACACAAACATAGGTATTGTTTGAACAGTATTCACTTAACTGCTACTATTTGATAATTACCAGAGGAACACAATGGACCTCTTTTAATATCTGGAAATTGCAACAAGACTTTCTGCCTTTTTCAAATGTAACACACTTCTTAAATATCAGATGCTGCAATCCCCCTTTTGCACTCTCCTAAAAGAGTGCAACTTACACAAGGCACTTGAAACATAACTATTGTCATTCCTCTCCAATATCATCAGAAACTGAGATCCAAAGTATTTGAAATCGTGAAGGAACCGAACATCACTTCCCATGGCAGTGAAGGAACCATGAGGGGGCAGCTGAATGTTAAGAAGCGGTCTCCTGGTGGTGAATCATCAGCCCCCCCCCCCCCCCCCAAGGAATAGCCCACACGACAGCTGATAGGGAGGGGGAGATGCGGCTTTCCCTTCACGGGTGTAACTGATCAGAGAGAAGTAGACTCCTCTGCTGCCTCGACAAGTCCCCCAGCCCACTGCCAGCCGCTTCCAAGTCGTCTGCTGCCTGGATGTCCTCGAGGTCCTTCCCCGGTCCGATGATGATGCCTCCTGGGAGAACTGCTGGATGGATGTCCTCGAGGTCCTTCTCCTCCAGTCCGCTGATGACAGCATCCGAGTCGACCTCCATGACGAGAGCCAGATCCGTCCTGGGTCCTCGCAGGTGTTTTCCCGACCGCACACTTGCTCTAGTGATACCAGTTGTCCCCCTTTCTTTGTAGGCGGACGTCATTGGATGTCCTCTGGGTCACTCGGTCGGGGCCGGAGAGCCTGGGGTTGACAGTCAGCCTCCTGCGTCTCGGGTCCCCCTTTTGGCGTCAACAACCTGTGTGGAGAAATCTGATACAAATCCCTCAAGCCTACGCTCCGGGCTCTGGGGCCCTCGGCTGTTTGACCCACCAGTGCGTGGCCACTTGGAGCCTGTTGGTGGGGTGTCTTACAACAACAGACGTCTGTGCACAGGTTTTCTAAATTAATTGTGCAGCTTCAGAATCTTAATACTTGGACTGTGCCCACTAAATAAGAACCCCAACATCTTTAGGTAAACTAAATAACATATTTCAATAGCTCTGAATTTCTGACAAGCATCTGTATTTATTTTTAAATGAAATCCCTGAGATCCCATTAAAAATCTAAATATGATTTGAACTGCTAATGTTTCTGGTAAAGAAACACACTAATCTTATGGATTCAAAAACAACCAAAATCACAATACTAACAAAGTGAATGGCTTCCTGGTGATACTGCTTCTACCCGTCAGTGCTTAGATATTATCCCGCTGAAAAAATGAATACAGAATTCCAACAAACTGTCATCAAATGTCTTTCTATTATGTATTTAGATTAAATGTATATCCCCATAATGACCTCAACAATAAAGTCTATGGCTTTTACTTCTTTACCAGGCTAGTTACATGATGTTGTCCAAATTACATTCTATCTCATTACATTACTATGTTTTAACTTTAACTGTAAATATGTTCTTTCTACATTTCAAACCTTAATTACTTTAATACCTGTTGAAACATTAGTTGACACATTACTCACAGGTCAGCTTCTTCAGTATTTCATTCTGGACTTACATCTCTCTGGTAGCCCCTTGGCCACTGATTCTTTATCTGTGTTACCTGCTATAACTCAATCAATATTAGAGACATGTCAACATTCATCAAACAGTGTGTTATCCCCAAATATGGAGCAGGTCAATTCTAAAACTGTCAATCAATGGTCAGATTGAACAATGGAGTTGGGCAGCAGGTTCCTTTCAGTCCCTAAATGAAAAATGTACATTTTAAAGTTTACACTCCCCCTTTTTTACACATTATCCCATGTGTAAACAAAAACCTGTATGGAAGAAAACCTTCAGGTCATAATGGATTATAAGACAATACCAAACATTTTCCCCAAATGTACATCCATAATTTCCCCAGTAAACACTTCAGTAAGTGTCTCTCTCCATCTTTCAGTCCTAAAAGAAACGGAATCTTCCTGTGTTAGTTTGAGCTTCACATTCTGCAAACAGCCACCTCCTGTGGGAGTGAAACATCATCAAGCAGATTAGATACGGTTTCCCCTTTTGTACAATGTTAGGAAACCTCTCATTTCACACATTATTATCACACAAAAATAATGTGTTAGTCCAAAAACATGCTTGATTAGTCATCGTTTTAAATCATGCAGTTGCACTGATCAGGTGCAGACATACACTCACTCACACTCACACTGTCAGGTTGTAAAGTCAGGTTTGGTCAGGTTCACCGCAGAGTCAGTCATTGACAGTGCCTTCCCAAGTTACCCTGTCGGTCAGTTGGTCTCAGTCTTTTTGGCCATGTGTCGTGCTCTGCAGAGACTCCGTCTTCCAGCACAGGCCAGCATCCTTCGTCTATAAAAATCTGTATATATGGAGCGCCATCATTTATTAATTCACAATTACAACTATAATGTTCAAGATATCTCCAACCCCTCCTTGCTGTTTCCCACATTCCCTGAAAAGTGTCTAGCCAAAAAAATTTCACTTCCTTATTGTCAATCCATTTACACCTAATTAGTATTAAAATGACTAATAGATCTATTTCAGAAACATGTGTACATCACTATCTTGTGTCAAAATATTACTAGGATCTGTAAAGATCTGCTATGTATTCCATAACTCATTCTATCAATTTATCTTCAATTCTGGTGCACTTAAAGAACAATGTTACCCTCTTTAACATTGCGTGGAACTCTGGGTGTCTGAACATGAAACCAGTACCTCAAATTGAAATACTATATTTTGTTTAGAACCAGCTTTCCCTTCAACATGACCTATATAAATAAATATTTATCTGATCTCATAGAGCTGTTACTAAAACTCTCCCTTTGAACTGATCAATACTGTAACAAATTAAAACACTACCAAATTCACACACGAATAAAAAGTCCAGTGAATACTTCCTTCATGCCCCCCCCTTTTCCTATCAGTGTGTTTTAGACTGATTTTCCACTTTACTTTAATAGTTCTCCTCTTTTCCGCTATTTTTATTTACCAATTGACTAATTTATGGTCAATACATCTTCTTATCTTCACTTATTTATATTTATCTTTTGTTCACGATAACAATGGTATAACAACCACACGTCTTCAATTCTGGTCCACCTAAAAATCAATGTTAAACTCTTTAGCAGTGTGTGGAACCCTGGATGTCCGAACATGCAACAATTACTCCCTCCTTTATCAAGGATTTAAAAACAGAAGTCATTTCATATTTCCTATGGTAATAACTATGCTACAATGGTGAAATCAATTATTTAGATTGGAATACTATATCTGGCTTGGCACCAGCTCTCCCTTTAACATTATCCATACAGATAAAGATTTGTCTTATAGAGTGGTTCCTAAAACTATCCCACTACTTTATTCACACGTGAATAAAAAATGTCAAAGAATATTTTGTTAACATGATGAAAAGATTGAAGAATATGGTTGTACTCTGTCATGTGGCCCCCTTTAACCCTCAGTGTGTTCTCATTTTACTCTAATAGTTTACTGCTATTTTTAATTTAATAAATCTTTCTGTCTTTACGTATTTATGCTTTAAATGTGCGTTTTGTGAATAAGTGTGTTTATGTGTAAACTCACTCATTCCCGTTCTCCTTTTCTCCTCTTCTCCTCCTCTGGTTTTCTCAAGCCATGACCCCGGCCTCCTCACTTCTAATCGACCATGCCAACTCCTCTGATTCTGTGTTCTCTTCAGTCCATCAGCTGTAACTTCATCCGCTGTAACTCTTTTAGGCAGCCATTGGCCCAGTTACATCTGCAGCCCCCATCATGCCAATGTTCTTGCACTGCTTTGCATTTCATCTCCTCCTTTACAGTCTCCCTGCTGTTTTTATGGAGGGCGGATTCTGCTCTCATGTCCCACACTTTGCTCTTGTGCTAAATGTCGTGGCTCAGCTTGGAACTTCATGGTCCCGTCTGAGGGACTGATGAGCGTAGATCTCTGCCTGTCAGCATGCTGTTTGGTTCTGGATGCCACAGGTGGAGATAGTTCTGGCTGCAGTCTTGTTGTTGTTGTTTCAGCTCTGGTTCTCTGTCTGTTCGATGGAGAAGGAGGAGTCTCCTGTTGGGTTAGGTCTTTTGTCTGCTTGGAGGGTCGGGATCGTAGCCTTTTCTAACTCAGAGGGGGAGTCCAGGTCTCGGGACGCATTACCTATAAAAAATCTACCACACTGAGGTTAAATAAATCCAACCCTTTCCACTCTGACTCTTTGTAATCATACTATCTGTCTTAATTGTTAAATGCCATCTAAACAACCTAATTGATGTCTACTAATGATATTACAAAAACTCACTCTAAAAATTGTTTCATCCATTGCTACATATTTACCCAACATAACTCTTTCAGGAAACCATTTTCTCCTATACATTGAAAAACGTACATGTTTCCAGCATCACATATTCCACACACTACGAAAGAACATCTACATATTTTCTCCAATATTTTAAGCTAGTTTCTATAACAAGATTATCATGTGTGACATAATAATCAGATGTCTTGTTTGCTAACCAAGAATATTAAACTTTAAAATCTCTTTTGGCCAGTTGAAGTCCTGCTTACTTCATCTTTAAAATCTTCTTTAATTTGAAACCAAAAAAGGTCTTCCTTCTCCACCATGATCCTATCTCTATATCAAAGTCCAGACAAACTGATGATTTATCTTTAGAAACCATGAGGAATGACTCATAAAACACTATTCTCCCTTACTTCAGTTCTAAATCAAATGAGCCAGACAGGAAACCCCCTTTAACCACTTGAAATTGTTTATCTAAGTTGTGTTACAAGCAGGTTAGATCTGTAATGAATTAAAATCAATATTTAAGGATGTAATATAAGTTAAATATATTGTTAAGCAAATTACTGTTTTATTGTGAAGGCATCTCTGGCGAACAGCGGCCTTTGGCTTTTATTTTGAAAGGCCGTTCCGGAACAGCGAGTCCGATTTCTAGAAACACGGCAAGTTTACAATCGTTCTAATGCATTAACTATAGTCGTGAAAGAGACAAGGAGGGGGAAGGCGTGTGGAAGCAAGCAATGAACTGAAAATGCCACCAATCCTCTGTTCTAACGTGATGGCGGACATTGAAAACCGAAGCGGGCATAAGCACCCCTGTCTTTACTGAGAAGCGTCCAAAAACCCTTCTGCTTATCACTTAGGCTACTACTTTTTGTTTTATTCATAACCTAAAAATACAATTGTGATGAATAGCTTGCTTTTGTACCATTACATTTACCAACATAAAACAAGGTCTGTACTAATCAACAATGACAACCTACAGACAGCTTATTTATTTAAATATACAAGCCTTTTCTTTATCCCCCTGTTTGATTCCACTTAAAATCAATCTCTTAATCTGTTCCCATTGCTCCCGATAACTCCCTGGAATTTCAGAATTGTCTTTACTTAATTAACGTGCTTCCCCCCCTTTCAGCCACTAGATGGCAGCAGCAGAGCACAAATGAG
The DNA here is from genome assembly GCF_902827115.2 of Pseudochaenichthys georgianus. Lineage (NCBI taxonomy): Eukaryota > Metazoa > Chordata > Actinopteri > Perciformes > Channichthyidae > Pseudochaenichthys > Pseudochaenichthys georgianus. Next base: position 20,948,336 of record NC_047509.1, read on the forward strand.
CTTCACTCTTCTGAGCGAATGTCTGATTACCACAGACAAACGCTCACACAGGTTATTCAGGTAAAAATCACACAGATTTATTCCCCGTACAGTTTGTCTAGCTTGATAACGTGCTTCATATGTCGTCACGCAGGACTCTCTGTCTACCTTGCGATCAATGTTATGTTTACGTCAGCCTTTCAAATTACTTGAACAAATAGCAAACGATGGCACTTCAGCTTATGGCGTCAGTCTGCTATTGAACCTCAGTTTTAAACGGCGACTCGATCTGATATATATCGAGTGTCCAGGTTTCGTCGTGTAGGAATTTCACCTCACAGCCCACAAACTGCACCGTCTCCACGCCACTCAGGAATAAACTACCTAAGATCCACGTCAAACAGCTTCATATCTCGTCACGCAGGACTCTCTGTTTACCTTGCGATCAACGTTCACGTGTTTTATATAACTTTCCTAACATAGTAAAAATATGCATTGTATATTCCATTTAAACTTCAAAAACACTCTGAAACGCCTACAGACAATCCTACAGTTTTGTTTACCTTATTTGTAGCTGCAGGGCTCTGCGATTGTCTGAGGTGTCTAAAAGTGTTTGTTCCCGACCCAGTCTGGTCGTCTGAATCCTTCCACAGCTCTGTTTATTCAGAAACGTCGGGTCACCATTTGTTAGGAGATTTGGTGGACAACTAGTCCGCTTTCTCAAATCTCCTTGCGTCCCTAAACAAGCTGATATCTTACATGAAGGAAAAACAGAGCATACAATTAACCGTTAAACAATAATCCACTTTAATGGTAATATACAATGCAATACAATCAATACATTACCATACAAGACCATATCATTTCATATGCATAATGTCAGAAGTGGGCCCACCCCTGGCCCCTGCCCACGGGCCGCCACGACGTTCCAGTCCAAGCGGCGCGAGGAGAGAGAGGCAGAACAGAAAGCTGGATAGGCTTTCATACCAATGATACAGGAAGGGGTGGAGTTTAAGGACAACTGGTCGTCTTTTCCAGTCATCTCAAACAAACACCTCTGACCCTCACTGTCTCCTATTTCTGCAGCCTCTGCAGCCTCCACACATACACACATCCCCCCCATCACATTCCAGAGTCCACAGTGGGGTCTTGTTCCAGCTCCCCCACAGCAATAAAACCCTTAACAGCCCTTGGTCTACCGCCATTTTAGTCCTCACATTTATGAAAGGATGAAACAGATAAATCAATATAAAACACAAACATAGGTATTGTTTGAACAGTATTCACTTAACTGCTACTATTTGATAATTACCAGAGGAACTCAATGGACCTCTTTTAATATCTGGAAATTGCAACAAGACTTTCTGCCTTTTTCAAATGTAACACACTTCTTAAATATCAGATGCTGCACAGTTAAGTGAATACTGTTCAAACAATACCTGTGTTTGTGTTTTATATTGATTTCTCTGTTTTATCCTTTCATAAATGTGAGGACTAAAATGGCTATAAACAAAGGGCTGTTTAGAGTAAACAGGGTTTTATTGCCCTATGGGGGAGGTGTATGTATGCAGGACATGGTGCTAGGTGGGGGAAGAGTATATTCTGCTTAAGATCTCTAGCATGTCATGTTTCAGGGAAGTCTACATATCTTGAATAGTATATGTGTGGGTTTAATTACTTTGTATTTTGTGTAACCAGAAGTTGGAGATATGAGAGATGAAATATTTGTGTTATCTTAAATATCCTTTAAGACACATCTGAGGTCTCTGGAATGTGGGGGGGGGGGGGTGTGTGTGTGTGGAGGCTGAGTAAACTCCACCCCTTCTTGTTTCTGTTGGTATGAAAGCCTATTCAGCTTGTTGTTCGTCCTCTCTTCTCGCGTGGCCCGGACCGGAAGGTCGGGGCAGCCCGTGAACAAGGCCAGGAGTAGGCATACTCCTGACATTACGCATATGATATGGCTTTGTATGGTAATGTATTATATTGTATTGCATTATTACCTTTTATGATTAAAACAGATTTTTGTTTAACCCTCGTCCTGGTTGTTTTGAGTGTTCCTTCTTTTAAAGCAAGCTCATAGGAACGGCGCGGAGAAAGTGCTATCTACTCCTTCAACCTGCGAAATAAACACACTCAGAGCCATATAATAGGCTAGATATATGGCGCTGCACACACTCAGTACATAGCTCGACCCGCGAATTTGCGGGCCAGGAATTCGCAGGCACAGCTGTAGCTACGTACTGTTTGTGTGTGTATTTTCCGGGTTGCTAAATGTTTTGTGCGTGTGTGTTTATGTTGACAAGGAGGTACAGTATAATAACGGTGTGCTACACAAAACTTGCAGTCGGTTTCATTTTCATCGCCGTTTGTAGTAGAGTTAGCAAGGTATTTTTATTTTAACTCTCGTCCCAAATTCGTCCCAAAATTATTTTTTATCATCCCCGACACTATTTTTTACACGACGGGATGTCCTTAAGCTCGAGCTCTGAATAACATGAAGGTCGGCCATTGTTGTTGATCACGTGGTCTGGGAGCTGTTGCAGCGTCCATAGCAACCACCTTAGCAACCATGAATGTGTACACATTCATGAAGTAATCTTCGTCATAACTAGCAAACTAAACATCATGTACATATACTGCACAAATAATCAGAAATAAAAACTCATTACTCGGATAAAATGACATCAAAACGCATTTTAATGGCCAAATGAACCTTAAAATAGGCATTTTCCACAGAGAATAACACGAAGGTCGGCCATCGTTGTTGATCACGTGGTCTATGAAGGTCTATGGGACGCCCTGCCCGTAGAAGCCTGACGGTCAAGGGGTCCGCTGTCCGCAATGAAGGTCTATGGGACGCCCTGCCCATAGAAGCCTGATGGGCAAGGGGTACCCTGTACGTAATATAGCGACGGGGAGGGGCCTTGACCGTCTGTCAATATGTAACGGGATGGGAGTGAGAACGTGTTGGTGTGTGTGTGTGTGTGTGTGTGTGTGTGTGTGTGTGGTGTGTGTGTGTGTGTGTGTGTGTGTGTGTGTGTGTGTGTGTGTGTGTGTGTGTGTGTGTGTGTGTGTGTGTGTGTGTGTGTGTGTGTGTGTGTGTGTGGTGTGTGTGTGTGTGTGTGTGTGTGTGTGTGTGTGTGTGTGTGTGTGTGTGTGTGTGTGTGTGTGTGTGTGTGTGTGTGTGTGTGTGTGTGTGTGTGTGTGAGAGACCACCGCTCCCATGTTTTCTTTTGTGTTGCCATAAGTTAGTCTCTCTGCATTTGTGCGCTCGGCTAATGCTAATAATGCTAATTCGAGGATAATAAAAGGGCGGCTTCACAAAACGTTTTGGGAGTTTTACGGGCCGTGGTTTGCATTCCACCCAGCCAATCAGACATAGGAACCTTTTTCTCCCACGAAAGTACCTGCTCTCTAGCAGGAAAAGGGAGTAAAAAAGGTTCTGATTAACTAATTTTAGTTCCGGCTCTTTTTGGTGTGAACGCGACATTTCGGAACTATATCGGAACTAAAGTGGGAAAAGTACTGCTGTGTGAACGCAGCTATTGCAGTCTTCTTTGATATTGAAAAAGCTTAGGACATGCTCTGGAAGGAAGGACTACTAATCAAGTTAAAATCATTGGGAATTGGTGGTAAAGCATATAATTGGGTTATGATTTTTTTACTGGAAAGGAAAATACAACTAAGAGTAGGTGCAGAATATTCAAGTGTTTATGCTGTGGAAAATGGTACTCCGCAAGGTAGTGTATGTAGTCCGTTGCTGTTCAATATAATGATACATGACATTTTTAATCAAGTTCATCCAAGTGTGGGAAAATCTTTGTATGCAGATGATAGGGCTTTGTGGGCAAAAGGCCGCAATGTAGCACATGTTGGAAAGAAAATACAAGCTGCAATAGTTGAAGTGGAAACATTTACAAATAAATGGGGATTCAAACTGTCAGTAGCTAAGACGCAGGTCATTTGTTTTACAAAACTGCCTAAAATTGCTCCTATATCGTTAAAATGGTATGAACAATCTCTTGAACAGGTAAATACAATAAGATTTCTTGGTGTTTGGTTTGACGGAAAGCTAACATGGAGCAATCATATAGGAAAAGTTCAAAATAAATGTAAAAAGGTCAACAATGTACTTCAGTGTTTGGTGTGACAGGAGTGGGGAGCGAGTAGGTCATCACTACATAACTTATATTGGGCACTCATGAGACCTGAGACATGAGAATTTGTAGTGGAGCTTTTAAAACATCTCCAGTATCAGCAATACAGGTAGAAATGCCTTTAAGGATAAGAAGAGTGAAGTTAATGTTGGCATACTGGGTAAACCTTCAGGGGCATTGTGATAGTCATCTTTGTACAGGGGAAAAATACTGAAATAATTACATCCTGTCTCTCAAATGCATTGGACAAGGTTCAACACTGGCTGAACAACATTTGCTTACAGTTAAATGCAAAAAAAACAGTATGCATGACGTTCAGTCAACGACCAGTCAAAATCGAAGGATCCAATGTGTTTTTAAACGGAGCAGAATTAGAACTAGTCCCCCACTTCAAGTATCTTGGAGTCATACTGGACTCGAACTTGACTTTTAAGAAACATATTAAGAAAGTATCCAATACCGTTAAATTCAACTTGCACAATTTTAAACAAAGTCATACCTCCACTCTATGATTCTATCCCACATTGAATACTGTTTTACAAACTGGTCGTTTGCTTGTGCCACAATCCTGAAACCCATAGAACAGACGAAAGCCAAATTCATACCACCACTGTACCATCTTTAAAACCATTTTAAGTCTTTTAAAAGTATCTGTTTTTTTTATAAATGTTTACATGGACTGCCCCCCCCCCCCCCCCTTAGGGGAATTCATCCACAAAAAAAACACTGGACGCTGCACTAGGTCAGAAACCAGAGGAGACTGAAGTCCACCGCAGACGGACCACTTTTGGACAAAATGTCCTCTCAGTTAAAGGCAGCTCATTCTGGAATAGCCTCCCAACTGAGATACGGGATTGTCCCACTCTCAATAGCTTTAAAGGTCAACTAAAAGAATGGTTGAGAAACAAACAGATGTGCAATCACCGCTAAATGCACTTTAATACAGGGGTATCTCCTCTTGCACTTTATGTAGCACTTTTATCTTTTCTTGTACTTTATATGTCGTTGTTGCTATATTGTTCTGCCATGTGGTAAATACTTGTGTATGCTGCTCTTGCTCTTTTGCACTTTTTGCATATCATATATTTTGTTTTTGCTATGTTTGTGTTACGGTTGATGTTTGTCTGCTCATTAATCTGCCTGTGAGTGTTTTCAGCTGTGTGTGTGATTAGGTAAATGAGCTGTGTGGTTGCTCCAACATCATTGGCTGCCCATCCTCTGGTCCACCTCTGAAGATGGTGATTGGATTGACGTCATCCAACCGCAGCGCACAGCCGGCGCACACCTGCTGGGGAGGAGTACAAAGGCTGCGGACTATCACCACTCTGGAGGCTCTGTTGGGTGAACAGATGCCTCTCGCTATTTGCTCTTCGTTCTGGGGGTTACCTTGTGTGGACCGTGTTATTGTGATTAGCAGTACTGTTGTGATTAGATGTGCTTAGATTAGTTTGATTAGATGTGGTTAGTATTGTTTGACTGTTGTCCTAGCTGTGTTTTCTTACAGCCTTCCTTTATTTAGTTGTACCACTTTTAATGTGAGGTTTTGTTTTGTTCCCTATATTAGTATTTCAATCAATCAATCAATGTTTATTTATATAGCCCAATATCACAAATGTTACATTTGTCTCAGTGGTCTTCACAGTGTGTGCAGAATATCAGTATGACAATACGACACCCTCTGTCCTTAGACTCTCACATCGTACAAGGAAAAACTTCCGAAGAAAACCCAGTTTAAAGGGAAAAATGGGAGAAACCTCAGGGAGAGCAACAGAGGAGGGATCCCTCTCCCAGGACGGACAGACGTGAAATAGATGCCGTGTGTAAATTGAAAAGATAATACATTTGCAACATAGGTAGTCCAAATGTTTGGAAATGCATGTGTGTATAATAGGATGATGAATCCACGAGGATATCCATCCAGGATGATCCATCCACGATGATCCAGGACCACAGCCACGACTCGCGATCCAGGGCTCGTGATCCAGGACACAGGACCGCAGGATCATCCATGACTCCGGATCCCAGCGTATATAGACACCAAAAAGAAAGACATTTGGGGAAGCTGGGTTAATCGGAACATGAGAGTACACAGGTATAGACAGAGAGAAGGAAGACGTAAGATGTCCCCCGACAAACTAAGCCTATATCAGCAAAACTAGGGGCTGAATCTAATCAGCCCTAACTATAAGCTTTATCAAAAAGGAAGGTCTTAAGCGCACTCTTAAAAACGGATAGGGTGTCTACCGCCCGAACACAAACTGGAAGCTGATTCCACAAATGTGGAGCTTGATAAGAAAAGGCTCTGGCTCCCATTGTACTTTTAAAAATTCTAGGAACAACCAACAACCCTGCATTCTTGGAACGCAATGCCCTAGTAGGACAGTAGGGTATAATGAGTTCTTTAAGGTAAGATGGCGCCTGCCCATTAAGGGCTTTGTAGGCGAGAAGAAGAATTTTAAATTCTATCCTGTGTTCTATAGGGAGCCAGTGTAAGGCAGCCAGAACAGGAGTAATGTGGTCCCTTTTCCTAACTCTGGTTAGTACACGAGCCGCAGCATTTTGAATCAGCGGAAGCGACTTGACTGACTTCTTGGTACTCCCTGATAATAAAGAGTTACAATAATCCAGCCTAGAAGTAACAAATGCATGGACTAGTTTCTCTGCATCGTTTTGAGGCAAGATATGCCTGATTTTTGCAATGTTACGTAGATGGAAGTAGGCGGTCCTTGAAATTGATTTTATGTGGGCGTTAAAGGATAAATCCTGATCAAATATAACACCAAGATTCCTTACAGTCTCACTGGAGGCCAAATTAATGCCATCCATAGTTAGTATATCTTTAGATAATTTGTTTCGTAGATTCTTCGGGCCAAGTACAATAACTTCAGTTTTGGTCGTGTTTAACATCAAAAAGTTTAAGGTCATCCACGTTTTTAAGTCCTTAAGGCAGTCTTGAATTTTATTTAGATGATTAATTTCATCAGGCTTGATTGATAAATATAGTTGAGTATCATCCGCATAAAAATGAAAGTTTACAGAATGATTCCTTATAATATTGCCTAACGGAAGCATATATAATGTGAACAAAATAGGTCCGAGCACTGAGCCCTGTGGCACTCCATGGCTAACTTTGGTTTGCGTGGAAGATTCATCGTTAACACGTACAAACTGAGAGCGTTCAGATAGATAGGACCAAAACCAGCCTAAAGCAGTTCCCTGTATGCCAACTAAGTGCTCTAGTCTTTGCAATAGGATATCATGGTCGATAGTATCAAATGCAGCACTGAGATCGAGCAAAACAAGAATAGAGACAAGTCCCTTGTCTGAGGCTATTAGAATGTCATTTGTGACTTTAACCAGAGCTGTCTCTGTGCTATGATGTGTTCAAAAGCCAGACTGAAAATCTTCAAATTAATCATTGTTTTTTAAGTAATCACACAACTGTTTTGCGACCGCTTTCTCAAGAATTTTTGAGAGGAACGGAAGATTAGAAATAGGTCTATAGTTGGCTAAAACCTCTGGATCGAGGTTGTGCTTTTTAAGAAGCGGTTTTATCACTGCTAATTTGAATGATTGTGGAACATAGCCTGATAATAAAGACATATTCATAATATTTAATAAAGAAGTGCTAATTAATGGAAAAACTTCCTTCAACAGCTTAGTTGGAATTGGGTCGAACATGCACGTTGATGGTTTAGAAGAGAGAATCATTTAATGTAATTGTTCAAGGTTTATGGCTGAAAAGCATTCTAGTTTACTATCTAGTGTAATATTAGAACTTACGTTTCCGGGAGCTGTTGATAACACTAGGTCATTAATTGTGTTTCTAAGAGTAATAATTTTATCATTAAAAAAGCACATAAAATCATTACTACTAAGTGCTATGGGAATAGAAGGCTCAATCGAGCTGTGGCTCTCTGTCAGCCTGACTACAGTGCTGAAAAGAAATCTTGCATTATTCTTATTCTCACCTATTAATGAAGAGTAGTAGGCTGCTCTCGCTTTACGCAGTGCTTTCTTATATTCATTGAGAGTAATATGCCAAATTAAACGAGATTCTTCAAGTTTAGTGGAACGCCATATCCTTTCAAGTTGTCTAGACTTTTGCTTTATTTTGCGGGTTTCGGCATTATGCCATGGAGCTAATCTATGTTGTTTTATTTTCTTCTTTTTCAAAGGAGCAACAGAGTCTAATTTTATTTGCAGCACATCTATAGCACTATCAACAACATGATCAATTTGGGGTGGTGTACATTTTGTATAAGTTTCCTCCCCTACATGCAGACATGCTATCGAGTTAAGTATTGGTGGAATCTCTTCCTTAAATGTGGCTATAGCACTAACAGATAGGTTTCTGCTGCAAGAGCTTTTGACTAATGCTTTGTAGTCTCGTAATAGTACTTCAAAAGTTACTAAGAAATGGTCGGATAAAGCAGGATTATGCGGTTCGACTAATAGTTGCTCAATTTCAATACCATAAGTCAGAACAAGGTCGAGAGTGTGATTATAGCAGTGGGTTGGTTTATTTACACTCTGACAGAAACCAATAAATATTATTTATTTCTTCTGTATGCGTTTTGACTCACTTTTTAGAGTCCTCCCTTAGTTTGGTTGCCCATTTAAACTTGCGCCCTTGTGGCCTCTATTGTTTGTTATTTAAACCGGTTTGTTTCAGGCTGCTTGCCTGCCATTTTGTTCACCTGTTGTGCATTAAAACAACTTATAACTTTTACCAATCCCATTCTGGTTGTGTTGCTTCCCTTTGATTCCCCTAGCTCAGAAGGAAACGTAATAGTTTGTAAAATGTAATTTTCTTAAATGTTTTATGTGAGGGACTGCGGATGGAAATTAGCTCAAAGCTAAATCTGGCACTGTTACGCTTGACACATTTGAATGTTTGTTAAAACGGGGTACAAAAATACTGGACTCAAATGAGACGACTCATATTTTAATGAGAAAAAATAAAACAAGGTTTTAACACAAATCACTCTTGCGAGGACAAAACAAAACTTCTTACTTTTCAAACAAACAAAACTCTCCTCTCTGGTTTTAACGCTGGGTCTCTGGACATAGAAGCACACTGAAACAAGACAAAGGGAGACAAGGACTATTTAAACATGAGGGAATAGGGAACAGGTGGAAACAATCAGGGGCGGGGCAGACGCTGACGATGGTGGAAAAACACCCAAAGTGAGGAAGTAACAGGACCTGAAAGGAAAGAGGTAAGTACAAAATAAAACAGGAAATGGGAAAACGAGACATGACATGAAACATGGGGACTTGACTAGAGATGACCGACATAAAATAGACAGACAAGACGTGAAGTAACAAGAAAACCTGACTCTACATAGAAACCTGACTAGACTTGGAATTACATACCTGACTAAACACGAAATGACAGACATAAAACAAACACGACTAACACAATTGACCAGACACCACAGTAATCCCCCCTCTAGGGACTGCTTCGGAATTCCCAGACACTCCTGGATGATCCTGATAAAAGTCAGTGATCAAACTCCGATCTACAATGAAGCTTGCAGGGACCCATTGTCTTTCTTCGGGACCGTAACCAACCCAGTCCACGAGGAATTGGTTCCCTCGACCACGGTTACGGACACCAAGCAGTTTCTTAACAGTGTAGACAGGACCACCATCAACCATCCGGGGAGGCGGTGGGGGCTTAGAGGCGGGCACCAGAGGACTCTCTCTTACAGGCTTGACCTTCCCCACATGAAACGTTGGATGGACCTTGAGTGACCTGGGTAGACGTAAGCGCACAGACACTGGGTTAATCACCTTAGACACCTGGAAAGGGCCCACGAACCTTGGGGCTAGCTTTCTGGACATGACATGAAGGGGTAAGTCTTTGGTAGTCAGCCAAAGGCTTTGTCCAGGCCTATAGGATGGAGCAGGTCTGCGATGCCGATCCACCACCTTCTTCATCTGGCTGGCACTGCGCAGGAGAACACAACGAGCACCTGCCCAGATCCGGCTGCACCGACGGACCATGGCGTGTGCCGACGGGACCGTGACCTCACCTTCATTGGCAGGGAACAAGGGTGGCTGGTAACCATAAACACACTGGAAAGGAGTAAGTCTAGTAGCTGCGGTGGGCAGTGTGTTGTGAGCATACTCGACCCGAAGACAGGCTGACGGTGGCACCCAAGAGATGGCAGAACTCCTTCCAAAAACCTAAGATGAACTGGGGGCCTCGGTCCGATACGATGTACCTGGGAAAACCATGAATGCGGAAAACTTCACGTAACATGACCTCTGCCATTTCTTTGGCAGAGGGGAGCTTGGGTAACGCAATGAAATGTGCCATCTTACTGAATCTGTCCACCACCGTCCCTCAGACACGGGTAATCCAGTGACGAAGTCCATGGAGAGGTGTGACCATGGACGGTGTGGAACAGGAAGAGGCTGCAGCAGACCGATCTGAGCTTGTTTGGAGGTCTTGTTTCTGGCACAAACGGTGCAGGCTGCCACATACTCTGCCACCTGTTTCTCCATAGCTGGCCACCGGAAACGTTGCTTTATCATAAAGATTGTGCGTTTAACCCCCGGATGACAGGTGAGCAAAGACGTGTAAGCCCAGTGAATTACCTGTGAGCGAACTGAAACAGGTACAAACAACCTATTTTGCGGGCAACCACTAGGGGCCGGGCTCTCACCATGTTCTTGCTTCACCACAGATTCTATTTGCCATGAAACTGCCCCAACCACACAATGAAGTGGAAGGATGCTTTCAAGTTTTTTGGCAGCAGGTTCAGGATCGTACATGCGTGACAAAGCATCTGGTTTCACATTTTGAGAGCCTGGTCTGTATGACAAGGTGAAGTTAAAGCGACTAAAAAACAATGACCATCTAGCCTGGCGTGGGTTTAGTCTTTTGGATTTTCTAATGAATTCCAGGTTCTTGTGATCAGTCCATACTAGAAATGGTTGTTCCGCCCCCTCTAACCAATGACGCCAGTCTTCTAAGGCTATCTTTACTGCCAAAAGTTCCTTGTTCCCCACATCGTAGTTCCTCTCTGCGTCTGTCAACTTACGTGACAAGAAAGCACAAGGATGGAGCTTGTTGTCCTGAGCAGACCTTTGGGAGAGCACCGCTCTGACGCCTTCGTTCGAGGCATCCACCTCCACAATGAATTGTCTCTGCGGGTCAGGCACTGTGAGGATTGGAGCGGTTGTGAACAGCGTCTTAAGTCTTTGAAAGGCTTTCTCCGCCTCAGTGTTCCACTTAAACAACATGAGAAGAGGTTAGTGCATGTAATGGCGCCGCAATGGCGCTAAAGTTTCGTATGAACCTTCCGTAGAAATTGGCAAAGCCAAAAAAGTGTTGGATCTGTTTCCTGTTTGTGGGAGTTGGCCAATTTTCCACAGCACTAACCTTTACTGGATCCATCTGAACATGGTTAGCGGTGACGATATAACCCAGGAAGGAGACCGTCTTGACATGAAACTCACATTTCTCAGCTTTGCAGTACAGTTGATTTTCCAACAGTTTCTGGAGTACTTGGCGGACATGTTGAATGTGAGTATCCTCATCCGGTGAGAAAATTAAGATGTCGTCAAGGTAGACGAAGACAAACTTGTTGAGAAAGTCCCTCAACACATCATTGATCATACCCTGAAAAACACCTGGAGCATTGTATACACCAAAAGGCATTACAAGATATTCGTAGTGGCCACTCTGAGTGTTGAACCCTGTTTTCCACTCATCCCCCTCCCTTATTCTGACGAGATGATAGGCGTTTCTGAGATCCAGTTTGGTGAATACATGGGCATCCTGCAACAGTTCAAACGCTGTAGACATTAGTGGAAGGGGGTATTTATTCTTGACAGTTATTTCATTGAGTGGACTATGTCTATGCATGGACGGAGAGAACCATCTTTCTTGCCCACAAAGAAAAAGCCTGCAGCCGCAGGTGATGACGACGGTCTAATGAGTCCAAACTTAAGGGAAGAGTCAATATACGTCTTCATGGCCCCTCTTTCTGGTGCAGAGATGGAGTAAAGCCGACCTCTAGGGATCGGAGCTCCAGGCAAAAGGTCAATAGGGCAGGCATAAGGTCGATGAGGTGGTAGCGAAGTAGCCTTAGTCTTGTCAAAAACCTCTTTTAAGTCCAGATAACATGCAGGCACTCTGGACAGGTCAGCATACTCTGACTTTATGTCAGTGGTAACTCTATTGGGGTTGTCTGTCTGATTAACAGACTGTCTGGAGTTCCCAGGGGAGGCTAAGCAGGTTACTTTACAATCAGGGCCCCAGTTCTTATTGTTTCCCGACCGCCAGTCAATATTCGGATTGTGTCTGAGGAGCCATGGAAGTCCCAAAACTATAGGGTGAAGTGCAGAGTCAAATAAGTGGAATCTTAATGATTCTGTGTGAATGTCATCTATGGTTACTTGAACGGGTTCAGTTATATGGGTTACTCTGAATAACAGCTTGCCATCTAAGGCACTGGCATCTACAGGGGAAGTCAAAGGAACAGTAGTAATGCCCAGTCTTTTAACAAGACCCCAGTCCATCAGACTTTCGTCCGCCCCTGAATCCACTAGTACCCCCTGAGTCATGGTGTGGTCACGTAACTGTAATTGTACCTTGGTCAATGAACGTGGAGGAAAGTCAGCTGCAGAAAATCGGCTCACCGGCGCACCGATGAGCCTGTCCTTTTAACGGGCAGGAAGATGCAGCATGGCCATGTTGTCCACAGTAGAAGCAGCATCCTTCACGGAAACGGCGCTGTCGTTCCTCTGCTGTGATCCTGGCTCCGCCCAGCTGCATTGGTTCCTCGGATGATGTTGTCAGAGGTGTATTGTTTTTGGGCGTTGTGGGGCAGATGGGCGCACGCTGGTTCTTAACCTTTCACTGTTCCTTTCATTAAGTCTAATATCAATGCGGGTAGACATTGCAATGATAGAGTTAAGATCTGTTGGTAGCTCCAGGGGTGCTAATTGATCCTTAATAGAATCCTTTAATCCATTCATAAAGGCATCAATAAGGGCTGGGGTGTTCCACCCGCTATCTGCTGCTAAAGTGCAAAATTGTATCGCATAATCTGCCACTCTTCTGGGTCCCCGTTTAATCTGCATTAACACTCGGCTGGTCTCTCTGGCTGGTGAAGAGTGATCAAAAACACGCCTTATAGTCTCTGAGAACATGTTCACTGACTGGCACACTGGAGAATTAGAGGACCATTCGTCCGTAGCCCAGGCGGCAGCTCGTCCGGTTAAATGGGACAGCATAAAGGCTACTCTAGCTTGGTCTGAAATAAAGGCTGAGGGGTTATGGGCGAAATGCAGTTCACACTGTACCAGAAAGGGGCGACAGTCCCCAGAGTCCCCGGAAAACTTCTCTGGAGATGCAAGGCGAAGCGACGTTCCAGAAGAGGGAATGTGGTCTGCAGCAGCAGCAGCAGAACCAGCGGATGCAACGGATGGGCTTGGCATAGTAGGAGACTGTGTAGATGATCCAGCTTCGAGTTGGGCAAGAGCTCTGTGCACTTGAACCGCCAGGTGATTAACTTGATTAGTTACGGCCTCCTGGAATTCTGCTTGGCGATCAGTGAGGTTACCAACTCCTCTGTTAATGGAGACCAGCTGTGCAGCATGGTGAGCAAGCTCTGCTCTCTGTCCTTCGACATATGCTTTAAATCTTTGTGAGTTGGCTGAGTCCATGTTAGCCAGTTCGTTCTGTTAAAACGGGGTACAAAAATACTGGACTCAAATGCGACGACTCATATTTTAATGAGAAAAAATAAAACAAAGTTTTAACAAAAAAATCACTCTTGCGAGGACAAAACAAAACTTCTTGATTTCAAACAAACAAAACTCTCCTCTCTGGTTTTAACGCTGGGTCTCTGGACATAGAAGCACACTGAAATAAGACAAAGGGAGACAAGGACTATTTAAACATGAGGGAATAGGGAACAGGTGGAAACAATCAGGGGCGGGGCAGACGCTGACGATGGTGGAAAAACACCCAAAGTGAGGAAGTAACAGGACCTGAAAGGAAAGACAAGAGGTAAGTACAAAAATAAAACAGGAAATGGGAAAACGAGACATGACATGAAACATGGGGACTTGACTAGAGATGACCGACATAAAATAGACAGACAAGATGTGAAGTAACAAGAAAACCTGACTCTACATAGAAACCTGACGAGACTTGGAATTACATACCTGACTAAACATGAAATGACAGACATAAAACAAACAAGACACAATTGACGAGACACCACAATGTTTTAAGTGTTCATTACTGTGCATTGTCCCTGCCAAATAAACGATAAAATAAAATCCCGTGATAAGTATTTTGAAAGACATGCTGGGAGCACAATGAGTCACATTTAACAAGTGGATGGGTTGGTGATGTTAAAGCAGCAAGTATAGGTTTGAATCAAATACAGTATTGCCCCACAGTTCCAATCTCGTCCATTCCACCCTGGTTATTCCCAATGCCAAGGGTAGACCTCAATATACAAAAAGAGTTGAAGGAAAATAAAGAACTACTACCAGTATGGGGCGCATAGTCCAGCATTATTTTTGCAAGATATCACTCAGACTCAACAATCATATTTACAGATGGCGAGGCGAGGCGAGGCGAGGCAAGGCAAGGCAAGTTTATTTATATAGCACCTTTCAACACAAGGCAATTCAAGGTCCATCCATCCATCCATCTTCTCCCGCTTATCCCTGGTCGGGTCGCGGGGGTAGCAGTTCCAGCAGAGAGCCCCAAACTTTCTTTTCCCTGGCCACATCAACCAGCTCTGACTGAAGGATCCCAAGGCGCTCCCAGGCCAGCGAAGAGATATAAAACCTGATGTTCTTATATGATTCTGTTTTCCTCAAGGTTGTGTCTTCCTGGTCGAATGTACTTATTGTAAGTCGCTTTGGATAAAAGCGTCAGCTAAATGCAATGTAATGTAATAATGTAATATAATCCCTCCACCTGGTCCTAGGTCTACCCCTTGGTCTCTTCCCAGCTGGACGTGCCTGAAACACCTCCCTAGGGAGGCGCCCAGGTGGCATCCTAACTAGGTGCCCGAACAATTCAAGGTGCTTTACAAAAATGAAAGACATTCAGACAAAGGCATTTAAAAACAGTCATTAAAAAGAAAAGATAATAAAATAAACATTAACCCTCCGGTATCACTGTGGACGTTTTTGTCCATATGGGTAATTTTTCACTTTTCATTTTGCAATAACTTTGGTTGTGTTGGTGCAAATGGCCTGATTTTTTGTAACAAGGCTATTTTCTCGATCTATTTTGGAATTCCAATTTAAATAGATTTGTGTTGATTATTAATTTTTGCACAAAATCAGATTAAACAAAAAAACTCACACATTAGTTATTCGGGACAAAAATGTCCACTTCCAAAAACTGCTCTAAAATGACAACAGATTAATATTTTTTAAAACTTTTTGGAGTTAAATCTTTCAATTAACTTCAGTCCTGATTAAAAATACCAAATGTTAACTTATGTTCAGGATTTTAATCCTTTAACTGCCAGTTTGAAAACATGAACTTGCGTTTTCTATGAAAAACATGCACAAAAAGGCAGTTATTTTCCATATAATGAATGTTGGGGGGGTCTGCTTTTTTTATCACAGTCTTGGATATTTCAAAGATTAGCAAAAACATTTATTTTGGTGGATTATTAGTTTTTGCACAGAATCAGATTAAACAAAAAAACTCACACATTATCCACTCTCATTATAACCACATATTTTGATCTCTCCGCCATACCGGTATAAAATCATGCATTTTGTAATGTCAGGGTTTTATATTGGAGGAAAATTGTTCAATTTGTCCTTTTTACTGTATATGACCAGATGTGACATTTTACCATTGAATTACATGCTTGTCATTTCTTGGTTTCTTTGCCTGTTGTATAATGGGGCCCTGACAGCCATTGGAATACATGTATGCAACTAATATGATAGGTGTGTTGGTATGGATGTGGAAGAGTGGTATCAGCTGAGAAATGTGTGTGTTTGTGTGTGTGTCTGGATGTACAGTGTGTACAGAGACAACAATATACAGTAAATTTGGTTTTCAGCAAGTCGCAGTTTTCGCCTCATATCTTTCTTTCTTTCTCTCTCTTTTTCTCTCACTCCCTCATTCCCAAATTCATACACACTCGTACATATTAAACCTCCTTATACCTTGTATGTGTGTGAGTGATTGTGCGTGAGAATGAGACAGGAGTAAGTGTGCTCTCATGAAGTTTTGTTTTTCATTTGTGCTGTTTCATGTGTCTTTGAGGTAAACAGATGTATGATCTTGACCCAGCTTGACCTCGATGTTTTGAATTGTTTGGAACTTCAAAGTCCTTTTCCAAAGGAAAAATACATTAATAAAAAGTACATGAATAAAATGTTACAGTACAGTTTAAGATATGAATAGTTCACACAGAAGTTCCACTTTACTGATGCCTTTCTTTAAGGTTTCTCCGAACATGAGCTCTGTACGCTTGTATGGCACATACGTCCCGAGCAGCATACACAGAGAAAATCAGCCAGGACACTGATTCCCTGGGGTTACTAGCCCCAAATGTTCATGAACCAAAAACGAAACACAACTGCTCAGTTTCAATTAAAAGCAGCAGCAAAAAGATAAGTGTTTAGCCTGGATTTAAAAGTATAGACATATAAAGAAAAAGGTAACAGACCATGTGTCAGTATATACCACAGAGTTGTTGGCATTGGTATTCTCATTGAAATGGTTAGAGGAGAAAGAAATACATAACAGTGTAATTGCATCTGACAGCTTTTCAGCATTATCGAGTATACGATCAGGCAGATCTTCATTTAGAATTGACATAATAAAAGAAATATTTCTAATTTGATATCAAATGCCAATCAAAGGCATAGCAACTTGTTTCATCTGAGTTCCTGCTCATGTAGGTGTGGAGGGTAATGAACAGGTGGATATTCTGGCCAAACAAACACTCAGAATTATGAACATAGACATAGAAGTTCCACTTAGCAAAGCAGAGGTTAAAACATTCATACAGAAATATGCACAAACAACATGGCAAGAACATTGGAACATTAATGATACAGGAAGACTTCTTCATAAAATTCAAAGGTATGTAGGGGATGGAAAGAAGGTGGGGTTTAAAAGAAGGGAAGAAAATGTAATTTCTCGGATGAGAATAGGTCATACAGGTCTCAATCATAAATTAAGTATAATAGGAAAGCATCCAACCGGAAAGTGTATACACTGTAGCCAGCCAGAAACTGTGGAACATGTTTTACTCTCTCTAGGTCGTCCTCAGACGAGCCCTCCATCGTTGCTTCCAGTCATCCCGGTTCTCCATACATCTGGCCAGTTCATTGGTACTTTGTGCTCCTACGTCATTCTTGAGTACGTCCACGTATGTTTGTGCGGGACGTCCTCGTGACCGATGCCCGTGTGTTGGTTCCCACAGCACCAATTTGCCGGCTGGCAGCTCTTGATGCCTTTGGCAATGTCTTGCTAGTCTCATTCTCCTGGCTGCAATTTTCTCGCTCACCCTTGGTATTCCCTCGTACAGGATCTTGTTGGTTACATGTACACTCTTGCTGATGTTAAGTACTGCTCGCAACATTATGGTGTAGCATCCGTCAAGAGACTTTTGCAGGGTTGGCTTCAGGGTCCAGCATTCACTGCCATAGAGGAGAACAGACTCTACCGTTGCATAGAAGAAGCTGAGTTTGATTTGACGGGGGAGGTTGGAGTTCCATACACTGGTCATGCCGTTCAGGGCCCTCCATGCAAGTGCCTTCCTCACCTTAAGATCTTGCTCTGTTGAGTTGACCCATGAGCCCAGATACTTGAAGTCCTTGACTTCTTTAAGCACAGTGCCTTCTGTTGTTGTCAGAGTAAGATGTTATAGGTGATAACCTCAGTTTTCTTGGCATTTAGCCTAAGGCCAACCTTGGCACACTCTGACTCCACTCTGTTCAGGAGTTCCTGTGCTTGCTCCACGCATAGTCCAGGTCTGTCAGGACTACTGTGGGGTATCGTCTCGACCTCCTTGGTGTTAGAGTGAAGCCAAGATCCTGCTCTCGTCTACTGATTGCCTTCCTGAGCGCATAATCCAAGACCATGATGAAGAGGAAGGGGGCCAGGGTGTCCCCTTGCATTACCCCAGCCAGGATGTCAAACTCCTCGCTCTTGCCATCTGGGGTCACCACCCTGGCCCTTGTTCCTGCGTACATGGTCTCTATTGCCCGGAGTAGGTTGGGAGGGACACCGTAGGCCTCAAGGATCTTCACCATTGTGCTTCTGTGGATCGAGTCAAATGCCTTTTTGAAGTCGATAAAGCACAGTACAGCAGTCAGTTTATACTTTTTCACCTCCTCGATCATTCTCCTTAGTGCCAAGATCTGGGCTGCGGTGGTTCTCCCCTCTCGAAAGCCATTCTGGTTCTCCCTCAGGTGAGGGTCGATGGCGTGCCGTATCCTGTTCAGTATCATCCGGTTGTAAACCTTTGCGGTGATACATGTCAGGCTGATGTCTCGGTTGTTGTCTGGCTTTGAGAGGTCTCCAGCTTTAGGCACCGGGATGATGTTGGAGAGAGACCATATATCAGGCTGCATGTTGTGCAGTAGAGCGAGGTTGCAAAAGTCTAGGATGAGGTCATCGAGATCACAGTACTTTAAGACCTCCGGGGGTATGCCGTCCGGCCCAGCACTTTTGCCCTCTCTCACTGTGGACTTCGCCCTGGCAAGCTCACTGGCTGTGAAGGGACCATCGTCGATGGGCAGGTTCTGAAGGAATGCTGGTATACTTTCCTCAGCTCCATCCGCTATTGTGCCCAGCAGGCTTTGGAAGTGGTTGAACCAGGTCGTCACCCTCTCCTCGGGGCTGTGTCCCTCAACCTGTCCCTCCTTAGTCCTCTTCCGCCCAGTCATCTCATTTATGACCCTCCAGGCCTCCCCATATTGCGCTGCCTGCACTCTTCGCACACTCTCCATCAGTTCCTCCCCTTTGATGGTGTCATAGGTACTGAAGAGAAACTGTTTGGATTCGTTGAGTACCCCACGTCTCTCCAAGGTTGGTTCACGCTCAAAGTTGAGGCGTGCTTCCTCCACCCTACCTTGTGCCGCTACGACCTCCGGATGTCTGGACCGTAGGGAGGTTCTGGCTCTGTCCAGCACGGGCACACATAGCTTGGTCACCTCCTCGTTTGCAACAACGAATCTCTTGTATTCGCTGCTGGGCTCCGCTCCCTTATCCAGCTGCCGAAAGGGCTTCCTAACCTCCTCCGTATACCTGGTTTGAAGGCCAGGGTCGGTTATGAATGCCTTCCAGTCATGCCGGATCTTGGGGCTTGGCTTGGGGACCCTGAGGCTCAGTCGCACCCTCATGGAGACCACGTGGTGATCAGAGCCCACAGAGCTGAACGTGCTGTACGGTTCAGCATTCAGGATGGAGTTCCTCCACTTTTGCCTCACAAGTATGTAGTCCAACTGACGTAGCATACTTGTGGCTCAATCTTGGAAGATCCATCTCTTGCCTGTTCTTTTCCGGAACATGGTGTTCACTGCCAGTAGCTCGTGTTTCCATGAGAAGGGCCATGAGGTATGCACCATTGCGGTTGGTAGAGTCGTGGTATGGGTAGGGTGCGTCCTCTGGTCCAAGCCTTGCGTTGAAGTCACCCAGGATTGCCAGGAAGTTGTGCGCTGGGACATCTCGGACTGCTGTTGCAAGGTCCTCATAGAACTTCTCCACCTCCTCAGATGGTACCACGTTGGTGGGTGAGTACACGACTATGACTGTTGTTACTGGGTTGCCTGAGAACTCTGCAATAAGGATCCTATCGGTGTGATGATAAACCCGATGGAGAGCCTTACGCGCCCGAGAGCCCAGCATTAGCCCTACGCCCCCTGTTGCAGCCTGGGCCTCGTTTCGCCACGCAGATGCAGTGATGAACGTGCATCTCTCCACTCTGCAATACACGATCCGGTCATAAGTGTGCACTCTTCTGTGTTCCTGGATTCCCAGGATCTCCACTCCCCGTTCCTCAGCACAGTGTGCTAATTCTACCAATCTAGCTTCTTCTCTCACTGTACATGCATTGAAGGTGCCCATTACAAATGGTCTCCGACAACGCATGAGTGCATCGGACGGGGTGCTGTGATCGGACAGGACCCTCCCTTGCGGGTTTAGGGTCTTATCGTCATGTTGTCCTCCGGAAGGAGAACCAGCGCCACCATCCACTGCGATGTTCCTACGGACTCCCGCCGCTGGAAGTATAGGATTTGGGATGACTTTGTTCTTCATGGTTGGCTTTACTATGCTGATTAAGGACTGGGGGGCAACACCTCTCAGTCCTGGTTTTAGTTCAGAGTGTCCTTCTCCTAGATGGGTTGCCTTCCATGGCTATGAGCCCCATCTGCCCCTGCTATTTACCCATAGCTGGGACAGTGGTTGGCAGGCGCCAGGGCATGTCCACACACCGATGGGCCTGCACGCCTTGCCTCTGGGGCCCACTGTTGCTCCGAGATCCCCTACAGTTTAGCCTGGGACCTCACGGTAGTTACCGTGTGTGGCCACGAGGAGGCACTGCAGGAGTCTTGGCGGTGGAGCGGCTTTGTAGCAGCAGAAGGAGGCTTACACACTCGGCTCCTCTTTTCACCCTCCACGAGGAGGGCTATCCGGCGGCAGTAGCTGAGAGCAGAGTAGCAAACAGAAGCAGCATGCAGCATGCACTAACTACAAGCACTACTACCGCAGATCTACTGCACTACGCAATGCATACTTTACTGCATTGCAGGAAATATAGTACTCAGAGAAATGTACTTTTCCAGACACTGAAGAAAGCAAAAATATAATTACTTTTCGCGATCAGGGCTGTTGGGGAAAACATCAGGCAATATGTATTGTGAGATTATTACATTTCTAAGAGAAATTGATCAATTTAAAAATAATCTAGAGTTTTGGTTCTTTTATTTTCTTTCTTTTGTTTATTGTTTAATGCAGTCTTGTCCACACTTCAGTCTAGTTGGTGGCGGTAATGCACCTACAAGTTGGTTTGCCAACCGCCAATAAACACCAAAGAAGAAGAAGAAGATGTCCGCTTTCCCCCCACACTGAAGGAGCACTGCTGAGGGTGAGTTGTGCTGGGAATTGTGTCACAGTTTATTACAATTTAGTGTGGTAAACCGGCTATTTAAGTTGATGAAAGTGATGTATGTTGTTAAGTAATAATAATAATATATTTAATTTATATAGCGCTTCTCATCTGCCAAGACAAATCTCGAAGTGCTTCACAACAAGGGATACTGATACGCTTTGAGATAATAAAAGACAAATAATTGTAATAATAAGAAATCAAAAAATAAAAGATAAAATAGAGTACAAAAATAAAAGTCGGAGATAGCGAGTGTCAATTTGGGTACATTATTAACCCGTTTTTGTTAAAGGTAGGCAGTGGCGACTGGTCATTAGGGGCACAGCCCCACCTAGTGTCAGCAGAATGTATTAAAAATAATGATTACATTTTTTTTTTTTTTTAAATAAAAATATATTTTAAGATCATGTTTAATCATCTGATTCGTCTGTACATTGCTGTTTTAGTCTGTGTTCTTCTAATTAGTGTTTACAGTGTGTGCCTATTGTGCCATATGTACTACAGCGTCTCCATCGCTTTCGAGCGGCAATGGCCGGCCATGGCCCAACCTCTCATTCCCCTGATAGGTGGAGAATTGACCACTAAGCGGAGCACCCCTTTTGTGACGTAGAAAATAATTCAAATCTGGATCAATCTGTATCAGATCCGTTACAGCCCATTTTTTTGAGATTTGGGTATAGAGGAAAAGAGAGAGGGTTGTATTTTCTGACACTTGGTGAGTTCCCTGACACACATATTCATGTATAAAAGACGTACAAGAGTGCATTTTGCATGATAGGTCCCCTTTAAGTATCAGGTTCCGACTGGTCACAACAATAATTAAATATCACTCTTATCTATTTTGGGGTGCACATTTAGCTGTTTGCTGTCCTAATTTCTTCATGTTAAAAAGTGGTTGCCACTGATGGCAACCAAAGGCCAAGAAGTGGTTGACATTTTTCGGAATGGTTGCCAATGGCAACCTGGCAACCGTTACTGTCGAGCCCTGCCATGGATGTTTAAAGTTTAACTTCTTCATATGTCTAATATTATAGTTGACTTTTCATTCAGGAAGTATGACGTGCTGCGCTGTCAGTACGCTTGTCCATGTTTGTGATTGGTCGAATGCTCCATATACCACCCCTTTCATGTGAACGCGCACCTAACTAGATAGGACACGGCTGGCTTGAGCGATCCACTTGATAACCCGCGTCGTAGGACCGCTTAGCGAGAGCGCGTATGTTTTTGATTAGGCCAACCGGCTAACTCAAACATATCCAGGTTACAGTAGGTTGAACCGGCTTCGTCGTACAGGCCTCAGGTCTGCAGTTGATCTGAGAGCATTTTTCGATTTTCTGGTTATACAATTTGATGCATAAAAAGCACCACATTCAGAATAACACAGAAGTATTGACGTATGGGAAAACAGTCACTTGAACATAGACCTTGGCTGGTATACCTGAAACGCAGATATTTGAGGACGTTCTTAAGCCAATGTGCATTGAGAATTATATCAGTAAGACTCTGGTGTGCCACGGAGCCCTGCTGGATCCACTCCTTCTCTCTGCTCTCCAACAAGGGGCCATGGTGACAAGCTCCAAGGGCCCATGAATGTTCTCCTGTGACGTGGTGCAGGAGTCCAGTCCACATGTCCTGAGAAAAAACAGATACAAATGTGTGTGAATTCTGAGGGCAGCAAGCGAGCAAACCCAGTTTGCACAAACCACAGGTGAACAGTCAGAAAAAGAATCCGACCTGTTGAGCAAGGTCTAGCGAGCACTTTTATTCTGATGTTTTGTCCAAAGTATTAGTATATATGTTACCATTTGGTACAACAAGTCACATAAGGCGGAGGCATGAGTAGATCAACAGTTAGTGTCACCGCTTGGTTTGTTTACGGGTTTGATTCCTGAATGTTCCGGTTCTGTGTCTGGCTAAAAGCGTCTGCTAAATCTCAGTCACCTTTACATAAATGCAATATTTGACATAATGGTGTAAACTAAATGCCCTGTATATCAGTAATTACATTACTCTGAAAATTATAGTTATGGATGAGGAAATGGCATCAGGCACTGATTGCATGTTGATTTCTGAGCTTTTTAATTTGATTACATTATTATAAATTATTTCATTTGATGATATTTGTTTTGTAATACTTACAAATAAGTCTTCATAATGGTCGGCAGTTTTACAGCAGTACCAGAAGTGGTTGCAGATGTCCTTGTTGCACATCTGTAGTATGGAGCACCCCTTTTTGTTACAAATGGGTGAAGCAGGTAGGACTCAAATGCAGAATAACGAAAAGCGAGCTTTATTAAATAATAAAGCTGTGGCAAAAACAAGGCAGAATCCAAAATATCCAAACCAACAAGCAGCACAAGGAACACAGACCGTGGAATAACATGGAGGGGAAACAATGAACCGACATGGAACACAGGGGAAGACTAGACTAAATACACAGAAGGGTAATCACAGAACAAGACACAGCTGGGCAGGGGAGGAGAAACACAAGGACAACAGGTGAACACAATCGGGTAATCAGGGAGGGAAACAAACAGAAAGCAGACAGGCAGGAAACGGGGGTGAACACTTTACACAATAAAACAGGAAACCCAAAGACAAGAAAAACACCAACACAGACAAAACTACAAACGTGACATAACATGAGAATCGTGACACTTTTGCTGCCCTGCCTGGACATTGAACAAAATGTTTTTTATGGGACGTCAACTGGTTTTATGACAACAGGGTTGATGTAGATGATTTCAATGAAGTACAGCATATCTATTTATGTATCTATCTATCTTTCTTTTGAGAAATCATGGACTTCCGGTCAGAACTTTTTTGCCCACGTTTTTGGACCCATGCCAGATGTCCAGAGTGGTGGATTCCGCTATCTTTGAAGTCCCCTTTGCCTGAAGGACAAAAACAAGTCATGAAACAAATATGCAATGTAATAAACCAAAACTATGTCCAGTCATAATAATGCAGTGATGGACGTAGTCTGGGACTTGCTGCAACAAACCCCTGAAGAAAACTACATTGTATCCACTTACTGAAGAGGGCTGATATCTGCGTATTTCTGCACATTTCTGTCACATGCAGCTCGTCACGAAGTGTATTAACCTGTTAAGCACTGAGCCTGTTTTTCAGGTCTCGGGCTCGAAAATGACATTCCCAGAAGAAAGACCATATCTTCCCTTCTAAAAAGGGTTAAATTAATATTCTTTTTCTCAAAGTAATGATAAATCTGTGAGTTGGATGTAGAAGAGTCAGAATCAATATAGATGTTTTTTCTTTTTAAAGAAAATTCAGATTGAACATAGTAAAAAACTGTAAATTATAGTGTCCTTCCAAAAATAATTGTTTACTTATGGTGAAAACTACCCTTGGATGATGGTAAGGTAGACTAAAAGCTTTAGGAATCCAAAGTACACCATATAATAAGTACCCTGTATCAAGATTGATGCAAAACAAGTGACATTTGACATTTTTAGAGGGGTTTAGCAAAAAAAACTCCACCTCTGAGGTGATTTGGCTGGAAATGGCCGTTTTTACCGTTTCTCTGGAACCCATTGGTCGACTTTGGTGATTGACATCTCTTTTTGACCGTTAGAGCCAATATAATCGAATGGGAATTTCCATACACACTACCATTGAGAAATGAGAGCTATGCGCAAACAGTTTTGCATGAGAACGAACCTATCTCTCGCTCTGACATCTGGAAACGGAAAAGCAGGTTTATTGCTTATGGATTATCAGAAATCATTTCAAAGGGACACAGACACATTGGATTAACCTATGGATTAACCTTCACCAGCTTTTTATCGTTGTAATGCCATTGAAGACCACTTTTGACCAGACAACGACAAAGGTAAGCCATTTTGCCGTTGTAGACATTAGTGGAAGGGGGTATTTATTCTTGACAGTTATTCCATTGAGTGGACTAGTCTATGCATGGACGGAGGGAACCATCTTTCTTGCCCACAAAGAAAAAGCCTGCAGCCGCAGGTGATGACGACGGTCTAATGAGTCCAGACTTAAGGGAAGAGTCAATATACGTCTTCATGGCCCCTCTTTCTGGTGCAGAGATGGAGTAAAGCCGACCTCTAGGGATCGGAGCTCCAGGCAAAAGGTCAATAGGGCAGTCATAAGGTCGATGAGGTGGTAGCGAAGTAGCCTTAGTCTTGTCAAAAACCTCTTTTAAGTCCAGATAACATGCAGGCACTCTGGACAGGTCAGTATACTCTGACTTGATGTCAGTGGTAACTCTATTGGGGATGTCTGTCTGATTAACAGACTGTCTGGAGTTCCCAGGGGAGGCTAAGCAGGTTACTTTACAATCAGAGCCCCAGTTCATTGTTTCCCGACCGCCAGTCAATATTCGGATTGTGCCTGAGGAGCCATGGAAGTCCCAAAACTATAGGGTGAAGTGCAGAGTCAAATAAGTGGAATCTTAATGTTTCTGTGTGAATGTCATCTATGGTTACTTGAACGGGTTCAGTTATATGGGTTACTCTGAATAACAGCTTGCCATCTAAGGCACTGGCATCTACAGGGAAGTCAAAGGAACAGTAGTAATACCCAGTCTTTTAACAAGACCCCAGTCCATCAGACTTTCGTCCGCCCCTGAATCCACTAGTACCCCCTGAGTCATGGTGTGGTCACGTAACTGTAATTTTACCTTGGTCAATGAAAGTGGAGGAAAGTCAGCTGCAGAAAATCGGCTCACCGGCGCCGATGAGCCTGTCCTTTTAACGGGCAGGAAGATGCAGCATGGCCATGTTGTCCACAGTAGAAGCAGCATCCTTCACGGAAACGGCGCTGTCGCTCCTCTGCCGTGATCCTGGCTCCGCCCAGCTGCATTGGTTCCTCGGATGATGTTGTCAGAGGTGTATTGTTTATCCATGGGCGTTGTGGGGCAGATGGGCGCACGCTGGTCCTTAACCTTTCACTGTTCCTTTCATTAAGTCTAATATCAATGCGGGTAGACATTGCAATGATAGAGTTAAGATCTGTTGGTAGCTCCAGGGGTGCTAATTGATCCTTAATAGAATCCTTTAATCCATTCATAAAGGCATCAATAAGGGCTGGGGTGTTCCACCCGCTATCTGCTGCTAAAGTGCGAAATTGTATCGCATAATCTGCCACTCTTCTGGGTCCCTGTTTAATCTGCATTAACACTCGGCTGGCCTCTCGGCTGGTGAAGAGTGATCAAAAACATGCCTTAGAGTCTCTGAGAACATGTTCACTGACTGGCTCACTGGAGAATTAGAGGACCATTCGGCCGTAGCCCAGGCAGCAGCTCGCCCGGTTAAATGGGACAGCATAAAGGCTACTCTAGCTTGGTCTGAGATAAAGGCTGAGGGGTTATGGGTGAAATGCAGTTCACACTGTACCAGAAAGGGGCGACAGTCCCCAGAGTCCCCGGAAAACTTTTCTGGAGATGCAAGGCGAAGCGACGTTCCAGAAGAGGGAATGTGGTCTGCAGCAGCAGCCAGCGGATGCAACGGATGGGCTTGGCATAGTAGGAGACCGTGTAGATGATCCAGCCTCGAGCTGGGCAAGAGCTCTGTGCACTTGAACCGCCAGGTGATTAACTTGATTCGTTACAGCCTCCTGGAATTCTGCTTGGCGATCAGTGAGGTTACCAACTCCTCTGTTAATGGAGACCAGCTGTGCAGCATGGTGAGCAAGCTCTGCTCTCTGTTCTTCGACATCCACTTTAATTTTTCTGAGTCGGCTGAGTCCATGTTGGCCAGTTCGTTCTGTTAAAACGGGGTACAAAAATACTGGACTCAAATGCGACGGCTCAGATTTTAATGAAAAAATAAAACAAAGTTTTAAAAAAAAATCACTCAAGCGAGGACAAAACAAAACTTCTTTTCAAAAACAAAACTCTCTCTCTGGTTTTAACGCTGGGTCTCTGGACATAGAAACACACTGAAATAAGACAAAGGGAGACAAGGACTATTTAACATGAGGGAATAGGGACAGGTGGAAACAATCAGGGGCGGGGCAGACGCTGACGTGGAAAAACACCCAAAGTGAGGAGAACAGGACCTGAAGGAAAGACAAGAGGTAAGTACAAATAAAACAGGAAATGGGAAAACGAGACATGACATGAAAATGGGGACTTGACTAGAGATGACCGACATAAAATAGACAGACAAGATGTGAAGTAAACAAGAAAACCTGACTCTACATAGAAACCTGACGAGACTTGGAATTACATACTGACTAAACATGAAGTGACAGACATAAAAACAAACAAGACACAATTGACGAGACACCACAATGTTTTAAGTGTTCATTACTGTGCATTGTCCCTGCCAAATAAACGATAAAAAAAATCCCGTGATAAGTATTTTGAAAGACATGCTGGGAGCACAATGAGTCACATTTAACAAGTGGATGGGTGTGTGTTAAAGCAGCAAGTATAGGTTTGAATCAAATACAGTATTGCCCCACAGTTCCAATCTCGTCCATTCCACCCTGGTTATTCCCAATGCCAAGGGTAGACCTCAATATACAAAAAGAGTTGAAGGAAAATAAAGAACTACTACCAGTATGGGGCGCATAGTCCAGCATTATTTTTGCAAGATATCACTCAGACTCAACAATCATATTTACAGATGGCGAGGCGAGGCGAGGCGAGGCAAGGCAAGGCAAGTTTATTTATATAGCACCTTTCAACACAAGGCAATTCAAGGTCCATCCATCCATCCATCTTCTCCCGCTTATCCCTGGTCGGGTCGCGGGGGTAGCAGTTCCAGCAGAGAGCCCCAAACTTTCTTTTCCCTGGCCACATCAACCAGCTCTGACTGAAGGATCCCAAGGCGCTCCCAGGCCAGCGAAGAGATATAAAACCTGATGTTCTTATATGATTCTGTTTTCCTCAAGGTTGTGTCTTCCTGGTCGAATGTACTTATTGTAAGTCGCTTTGGATAAAAGCGTCAGCTAAATGCAATGTAATGTAATAATGTAATATAATCCCTCCACCTGGTCCTAGGTCTACCCCTTGGTCTCTTCCCAGCTGGACGTGCCTGAAACACCTCCCTAGGGAGGCGCCCAGGTGGCATCCTAACTAGGTGCCCGAACAATTCAAGGTGCTTTACAAAAATGAAAGACATTCAGACAAAGGCATTTAAAAACAGTCATTAAAAAGAAAAGATAATAAAATAAACATTAACCCTCCGGTATCACTGTGGACGTTTTTGTCCATATGGGTAATTTTTCACTTTTCATTTTGCAATAACTTTGGTTGTGTTGGTGCAAATGGCCTGATTTTTTGTAACAAGGCTATTTTCTCGATCTATTTTGGAATTCCAATTTAAATAGATTTGTGTTGATTATTAATTTTTGCACAAAATCAGATTAAAAAAAAACTCACACATTAGTTATTCGGGACAAAAATGTCCACTTCCAAAAACTGCTCTAAAATGACAACAGATTAATATTTTTTAAAACTTTTTGGAGTTAAATCTTTCAATTAACTTCAGTCCTGATTAAAAATACCAAATGTTAACTTATGTTCAGGATTTTAATCCTTTAACTGCCAGTTTGAAAACATGAACTTGCGTTTTCTATGAAAAACATGCACAAAAAGGCAGTTATTTTCCATATAATGAATGTTGGGGGGGTCTGCTTTTTTTATCACAGTCTTGGATATTTCAAAGATTAGCAAAAACATTTATTTTGGTGGATTATTAGTTTTTTGCACAGAATCAGATTAAACAAAAAAACTCACACATTATCCACTCTCATTATAACCACATATTTTGATCTCTCCGCCATACCGGTATAAAATCATGCATTTTGTAATGTCAGGGTTTTATATTGGAGGAAAATTGTTCAATTTGTCCTTTTTACTGTATATGACCAGATGTGACATTTTACCATTGAATTACATGCTTGTCATTTCTTGGTTTCTTTGCCTGTTGTATAATGGGGCCCTGACAGCCATTGGAATACATGTATGCAACTAATATGATAGGTGTGTTGGTATGGATGTGGAAGAGTGGTATCAGCTGAGAAATGTGTGTGTTTGTGTGTGTGTCTGGATGTACAGTGTGTACAGAGACAACAATATACAGTACATTTGGTTTTCAGCAAGTCGCAGTTTTCGCCTCATATCTTTCTTTTTTCTCTCTTTTTCTCTCACTCCCTCATTCCCAAATTCATACACACTCGTACATATTAAACCTCCTTATACCTTGTATGTGTGTGAGTGATTGTGCGTGAGAATGAGACAGGAGTAAGTGTGCTCTCATGAAGTTTTGTTTTTCATTTGTGCTGTTTCATGTGTCTTTGAGGTAAACAGATGTATGATCTTGACCCAGCTTGACCTCGATGTTTTGAATTGTTTGGAACTTCAAAGTCCTTTTCCAAAGGAAAAATACATTAATAAAAAGTACATGAATAAAATGTTACAGTACAGTTTAAGATATGAATAGTTCACACAGAAGTTCCACTTTACTGATGCCTTTCTTTAAGGTTTCTCCGAACATGAGCTCTGTACGCTTGTATGGCACATACGTCCCGAGCAGCATACACAGAGAAAATCAGCCAGGACACTGATTCCCTGGGGTTACTAGCCCCAAATGTTCATGAACCAAAAACGAAACACAACTGCTCAGTTTCAATTAAAAGCAGCAGCAAAAAGATAAGTGTTTAGCCTGGATTTAAAAGTATAGACATATAAGAAAAAGGTAACAGACCATGTGTCAGTATATACCACAGAGTTGTTGGCATTGGTATTCTCATTGAAATGGTTAGAGGAGAAAGAAATACATAACAGTGTAATTGCATCTGACAGCTTTTCAGCATTATCGAGTATACGATCAGGCAGATCTTCATTTAGAATTGACATAATAAAAGAAATATTTCTAATTTGATATCAAATGCCAATCAAAGGCATAGCAACTTGTTTCATCTGAGTTCCTGCTCATGTAGGTGTGGAGGGTAATGAACAGTTGGATATTCTGGCCAAACAAACACTCAGAATTATGAACATAGACATAGAAGTTCCACTTAGCAAAGCAGAGGTTAAAACATTCATACAGAAATATGCACAAACAACATGGCAAGAACATTGGAACATTAATGATACAGGAAGACTTCTTCATAAAATTCAAAGGTATGTAGGGGATGGAAAGAAGGTGGGGTTTAAAAGAAGGGAAGAAAATGTAATTTCTCGGATGAGAATAGGTCATACAGGTCTCAATCATAAATTAAGTATAATAGGAAAGCATCCAACCGGAAAGTGTATACACTGTAGCCAGCCAGAAACTGTGGAACATGTTTTACTCTCTCTAGGTCGTCCTCAGACGAGCCCTCCATCGTTGCTTCCAGTCATCCCGGTTCTCCATACATCTGGCCAGTTCATTGGTACTTTGTGCTCCTACGTCATTCTTGAGTACGTCCACGTATGTTTGTGCGGGACGTCCTCGTGACCGATGCCCGTGTGTTGGTTCCCACAGCACCAATTTGCCGGCTGGCAGCTCTTGATGCCTTTGGCAATGTCTTGCTAGTCTCATTCTCCTGGCTGCAATTTTCTCGCTCACCCTTGGTATTCCCTCGTACAGGATCTTGTTGGTTACATGTACACTCTTGCTGATGTTAAGTACTGCTCGCAACATTATGGTGTAGCATCCGTCAAGAGACTTTTGCAGGGTTGGCTTCAGGGTCCAGCATTCACTGCCATAGAGGAGAACAGACTCTACCGTTGCATAGAAGAAGCTGAGTTTGATTTGACGGGGGAGGTTGGAGTTCCATACACTGGTCATGCCGTTCAGGGCCCTCCATGCAAGTGCCTTCCTCACCTTAAGATCTTGCTCTGTTGAGTTGACCCATGAGCCCAGATACTTGAAGTCCTTGACTTCTTTAAGCACAGTTCCTTCTGTTGTTGTGTCAGAGTAAGATGTTATAGGTGATAACCTCAGTTTTCTTGGCATTTAGCCTAAGGCCAACCTTGGCACACTCTGACTCCACTCTGTTCAGGAGTTCCTGTGCTTGCTCCACGCATAGTCCAGGTCTGTCAGGACTACTGTGGGGTATCGTCTCGACCTCCTTGGTGTTAGAGTGAAGCCAAGATCCTGTTCTCGTCTACTGATTGCCTTCCTGAGCGCATAATCCAAGACCATGATGAAGAGGAAGGGGGCCAGGGTGTCCCCTTGCATTACCCCAGCCAGGATGTCAAACTCCTCGCTCTTGCCATCTGGGGTCACCACCCTGGCCCTTGTTCCTGCGTACATGGTCTCTATTGCCCGGAGTAGGTTGGGAGGGACACCGTAGGCCTCAAGGATCTTCACCATTGTGCTTCTGTGGATCGAGTCAAATGCCTTTTTGAAGTCGATAAAGCACAGTACAGCAGTCAGTTTATACTTTTTCACCTCCTCGATCATTCTCCTTAGTGCCAAGATCTGGGCTGCGGTGGTTCTCCCCTCTCGAAAGCCATTCTGGTTCTCCCTCAGGTGAGGGTCGATGGCGTGCCGTATCCTGTTCAGTATCATCCGGTTGTAAACCTTTGCGGTGATACATGTCAGGCTGATGTCTCGGTTGTTTGTCTGGCTTTGAGAGGTCTCCAGCTTTAGGCACCGGGATGATGTTGGAGAGAGACCATATATCAGGCTGCATGTTGTGCAGTAGAGCGAGGTTGCAAAAGTCTAGGATGAGGTCATCGAGATCACAGTACTTTAAGACCTCCGGGGGTATGCCGTCCGGCCCAGCACTTTTGCCCTCTCTCACTGTGGACTTCGCCCTGGCAAGCTCACTGGCTGTGAAGGGACCATCGTCGATGGGCAGGTTCTGAAGGAATGCTGGTATACTTTCCTCAGCTCCATCCGCTATTGTGCCCAGCAGGCTTTGGAAGTGGTTGAACCAGGTCGTCACCCTCTCCTCGGGGCTGTGTCCCTCAACCTGTCCCTCCTTAGTCCTCTTCCGCCCAGTCATCTCATTTATGACCCTCCAGGCCTCCCCATATTGCGCTGCCTGCACTCTTCGCACACTCTCCATCAGTTCCTCCCCTTTGATGGTGTCATAGGTACTGAAGAGAAACTGTTTGGATTCGTTGAGTACCCCACGTCTCTCCAAGGTTGGTTCACGCTCAAAGTTGAGGCGTGCTTCCTCCACCCTACCTGTGCCGCTACGACCTCCGGATGTCTGGACCGTAGGGAGGTTCTGGCTCTGTCCAGCACGGGCACACATAGCTTGGTCACCTCCTCGTTTGCAACAACGAATCTCTTGTATTCGCTGCTGGGCTCCGCTCCCTTATCCAGCTGCCGAAAGGGCTTCCTAACCTCCTCCGTATACCTGGTTTGAAGGCCAGGGTCGGTTATGAATGCCTTCCAGTCATGCCGGATCTTGGGGCTTGGCTTGGGGACCCTGAGGCTCAGTCGCACCCTCATGGAGACCACGTGGTGATCAGAGCCCACAGAGCTGAACGTGCTGTACGGTTCAGCATTCAGGATGGAGTTCCTCCACTTTTGCCTCACAAGTATGTAGTCCAACTGACGTAGCATACTTGTGGCTCAATCTTGGAAGATCCATCTCTTGCCTGTTCTTTTCCGGAACATGGTGTTCACTGCCAGTAGCTCGTGTTCCATGAGAAGGGCCATGAGGTATGCACCATTGCGGTTGGTAGAGTCGTGGTATGGGTAGGGTGCGTCCTCTGGTCCAAGCCTTGCGTTGAAGTCACCCAGGATTGCCAGGAAGTTGTGCGCTGGGACATCTCGGACTGCTGTTGCAAGGTCCTCATAGAACTTCTCCACCTCCTCAGATGGTACCACGTTGGTGGGTGAGTACACGACTATGACTGTTGTTACTGGGTTGCCTGAGAACTCTGCAATAAGGATCCTATCGGTGTGATGATAAACCCGATGGAGAGCCTTACGCGCCCGAGAGCCCAGCATTAGCCCTACGCCCCTGTTGCAGCCTGGGCCTCGTTTCGCCACGCAGATGCAGTGATGAACGTGCATCTCTCCACTCTGCGATACACGATCCGGTCATAAGTGTGCACTCTTCTGTGTTCCTGGATTCCCAGGATCTCCACTCCCCGTTCCTCAGCACAGTGTGCTAATTCTACCAATCTAGCTTCTTCTCTCACTGTACATGCATTGAAGGTGCCATTACAAATGGTCTCCGACAACGCAGTGCATCGGACGGGGTGCTGTGATCGGACAGGACCCTCCCTTGCGGGTTTAGGGTCTTATCGTCATGTGTCCTCCGGAAGGAGAACCAGCGCCACCATCCACTGCGATGTTCCTACGGACTCCCGCCGCTGGAAGTATAGGATTTGGGATGACTTTGTTCTTCATGGTTGGCTTTACTATATGATTAAGGATGGGGGGCAACACCTCTCAGTCCTGGTTTTAGTTCAGAGTGTCCTTCTCCTAGATGGGTTGCCTTCCATGGCTATGAGCCCCATCTGCCCCTGCTATTTACCCATAGCTGGGACAGTGGTTGGCAGGCGCCAGGGCATGCCACACACGATGGGCCTGCACCTTGCCTCTGGGGCCCACTGTTGCTCCGAGATCCCCTACAGTTTAGCCTGGGACCTCACGGTAGTTACCGTGTGTGGCCACGAGGAGGCACTGCAGGAGTCTGGCGGAGTGTTGGGGTGGAGCGGCTTTGTAGCAGAGAAGGAGGCTTACACACTCGGCTCCTTTTTCACCCTCCACGAGGAGGGCTATCCGGCAGTGCAGTAGCTGAGAGCAGAGTAGCAAACAGAAGCAAGCATGCAGCATGCACTAACTACAAGCACTACTACCGCAGATCTTACTGCCACTACGCAATGCATACTTTACTGCATTGCAGGAAATATAGTACTCAGAGAAATGTACTTTTCCAGACACTGAAGAAAGCAAAAATATAATTACTTTTTCGCGATCAGGGCTGTTGGGGAAAACATCAGGCAATATGTATTGTGAGATTATTACATTTCTAAGAGAAATTGATCAATTTAAAAATAATCTAGAGTTTTGGTTCTTTTATTTTCTTTCTTTTGTTTATTGTTTAATGCAGTCTTGTCCACACTTCAGTCTAGTTGGTGGCGGTAATGCACCTACAAGTTGGTTTGGCCAACCGCCAATAAACACCAAAGAAGAAGAAGAAGATG
Organism: Pseudochaenichthys georgianus; assembly: GCF_902827115.2. Lineage (NCBI taxonomy): Eukaryota > Metazoa > Chordata > Actinopteri > Perciformes > Channichthyidae > Pseudochaenichthys > Pseudochaenichthys georgianus. The sequence continues at coordinate 20,982,703 of NC_047509.1, forward strand.
TCCGCTTTCCCCCCACACTGAAGGAGCACTGCTGAGGGTGAGTTGTGCTGGGAATTGTGTCCAGTTTATTACAATTTAGTGTGGTAAACCGGCTATTTAAGTTGATGAAAGTGATGTATGTTGTTAAGTAATAATAATAATATATTTAATTTATATAGCGCTTCTCATCTGCCAAGACAAATCTCGAAGTGCTTCACAACAAGGGATACTGATACGCTTTGAGATAATAAAAGACAAATAATTGTAATAATAAGAAATCAAAAAATAAAAGATAAAATAGAGTACAAAAATAAAAGTCGGAGATAGCGAGGTCAATTTGGGTACATTATTAACCCGTTTTTGTAAAGGTAGGCAGTGGCGACTGGTCATTAGGGGCACAGCCCCACCTAGTGTCAGCAGAAGAATGTATTAAAAATAATGATTACATTTTTTTTTTTTTTTTAAATAAAAATATATTTTAAGATCATGTTTAATCATCTGATTCGTCTGTACATTGCTGTTTTAGTCTGTGTTCTTCTAATAGTGTTTACAGTGTGTGCCTATTGTGCCATATGTACTACAGCGTCTCCATCGCTTTCGAGCGGCAATGGCCGGCCATGGCCCAACCTCTCATTCCCCTGATAGGTGGAGAATTGACCACTAAGCGGAGCACCCCTTTTGTGACGTAGAAAATAATTCAAATCTGGATCAATCTGTATCAGATCCGTTACAGCCCATTTTTTTGAGATTTGGGTATAGAGGAAAAGAGAGAGGGTTGTATTTTCTGACACTTGGTGAGTTCCCTGACACACATATTCATGTATAAAGACGTACAAGAGTGCATTTTGCATGATAGGTCCCCTTTAAGTATCAGGTTCCGACTGGTCACAACAATAATTAAATATCACTCTTATCTATTTTGGGGTGCACATTTAGCTGTTTGCTGTCCTAATTTCTTCATGTTAAAAAGTGGTTGCCACTGATGGCAACCAAAGGCCAAGAAGTGGTTGACATTTTTTCGGAATGGTTGCCAATGGCAACCTGGCAACCGTTACTGTCGAGCCCTGCCATGGATGTTTAAAGTTTAACTTCTTCATATGTCTAATATTATAGTTGACTTTTCATTCAGGAAGTATGACGCGCTGCGCTGTCAGTACGCTTGTCCATGTTTGTGATTGGTCGAATGCTCCATATACCACCCCTTTCATGTGAACGCGCACCTAACTAGATAGGACACGGCTGGCTTGAGCGATCCACTTGATAACCCGCGTCGTAGGACCGCTTAGCGAGAGCGCGTATGTTTTTGATTAGGCCAACCGGCTAACTCAAACATATCCAGGTTACAGTAGGTTGAACCGGCTTCGTCGTACAGGCCTCAGGTCTGCAGTTGATCTGAGAGCATTTTTCGATTTTCTGGTTATACAATTTGATGCATAAAAAGCACCACATTCAGAATAACACAGAAGTATTGACGTATGGGAAAACAGTCACTTGAACATAGACCTTGGCTGTATACCTGAAACGCAGATATTTGAGGACGTTCTTAAGCCAATGTGCATTGAGAATTATATCAGTAAGACTCTGGTGTGCCACGGAGCCCTGCTGGATCCACTCCTTCTCTCTGCTCTCCAACAAGGGGCCATGGTGACAAGCTCCAAGGGCCCATGAATGTTCTCCTGTGACGTGGTGCAGGAGTCCAGTCCACATGTCCTGAGAAAAAACAGATACAAATGTGTTGTGAATTCTGAGGGCAGCAAGCGAGCAAACCCAGTTTGCACAAACCACAGGTGAACAGTCAGAAAAAGAATCCGACCTGTTGAGCAAGGTCTAGCGAGCACTTTTATTCTGATGTTTTGTCCAAAGTATTAGTATATATGTTACCATTTGGTACAACAAGTCACATAAGGCGGAGGCATGAGTAGATCAACAGTTAGTGTCACCGCTTGGTTTGTTTACGGGTTTGATTCCTGAATGTTCCGGTTCTGTGTCTGGCTAAAAGCGTCTGCTAAATCTCAGTCACCTTTACATAAATGCAATATTTGACATAATGGTGTAAACTAAATGCCCTGTATATCAGTAATTACATTACTCTGAAAATTATAGTTATGGATGAGGAAATGGCATCAGGCCACTGATTGCATGTTGATTTCTGAGCTTTTTAATTTGATTACATTATTATAAATTATTTCATTTGATGATATTTGTTTTGTAATACTTACAAATAAGTCTTCATAATGGTCGGCAGTTTTACAGCAGTACCAGAAGTGGTTGCAGATGTCCTTGTTGCACATCTGTAGTATGGAGCACCCCTTTTTGTTACAAATGGGTGAAGCAGGTAGGACTCAAATGCAGAATAACGAAAAGCGAGCTTTATTAAATAATAAAGCTGTGGCAAAAACAAGGCAGAATCCAAAATATCCAAACCAACAAGCAGCACAAGGAACACAGACCGTGGAATAACATGGAGGGGAAACAATGAACCGACATGGAACACAGGGGAAGACTAGACTAAATACACAGAAGGGTAATCACAGAACAAGACACAGCTGGGCAGGGGAGGAGAAACACAAGGACAACAGGTGAACACAATCGGGTAATCAGGGAGGGAAACAAACAGAAAGCAGACAGGCAGGAAACGGGGGTGAACACTTTACACAATAAAACAGGAAACCCAAAGACAAGAAAAACACCAACACAGACAAAACTACAAACGTGACATAACATGAGAATCGTGACACTTTTGCTGCCCTGCCTGGACATTGAACAAAATGTTTTTTATGGGACGTCAACTGGTTTTATGACAACAGGGTTGATGTAGATGATTTCAATGAAGTACAGCATATCTATTTATGTATCTATCTATCTTTCTTTTGAGAGATCATGGACTTCCGGTCAGAACTTTTTTGCCCACGTTTTTGGACCCATGCCAGATGTCCAGAGAGTGGTGGATTCCGCTATCTTTGAAGTCCCCTTTGCCTGAAGGACAAAAACAAGTCATGAAACAAATATGCAATGTAATAAACCAAAACTATGTCCAGTCATAATAATGCAGTGATGGACGTAGTCTGGGACTTGCTGCAACAAACCCCTGAAGAAAACTACATTTTATCCACTTACTGAAGAGGGCTGATATCTGCGTATTTCTGCACATTTCTGTCACATGCAGCTCGTCACGAAGTGTATTAACCTGTTAAGCACTGAGCCTGTTTTTCAGGTCTCGGGCTCGAAAATGACATTCCCAGAAGAAAGACCATATCTTCCCTTCTAAAAAGGGTTAAATTAATATTCTTTTTTCTCAAAGTAATGATAAATCTGTGAGTTGGATGTAGAAGAGTCAGAATCAATATAGATGTTTTTTCTTTTTAAAGAAAATTCAGATTGAACATAGTAAAAAACTGTAAATTATAGTGTCCTTCCAAAAATAATTGTTTACTTATGGTGAAAACTACCCTTGGATGATGGTAAGGTAGACTAAAAGCTTTAGGAATCCAAAGTACACCATATAATAAGTACCCTGTATCAAGATTGATGCAAAACAAGTGACATTTGACATTTTTAGAGGGGTTTAGCAAAAAAAACTCCACCTCTGAGGTGATTTGGCTGGAAATGGCCGTTTTTACCGTTTCTCTGGAACCCATTGGTCGACTTTGGTGATTGACATCTCTTTTTGACCGTTAGAGCCAATATAATCGAATGGGAATTTCCATACACACTACCATTGAGAAATGAGAGCTATGCGCAAACAGTTTTGCATGAGAACGAACCTATCTCTCGCTCTGACATCTGGAAACGGAAAAGCAGGTTTATTGCTTATGGATTATCAGAAATCATTTCAAAGGGACACAGACACATTGGATTAACCTATGGATTAACCTTCACCAGCTTTTTTATCGTTGTAATGCCATTGAAGACCACTTTTGACCAGACAACGACAAAGGTAAGCCATTTTGCCGTTTTAGCTACCTAGCGCCATGTGTTTTGATGTCTGTTTTTGTTTATAAAGTTGCGAGTTCTTATCATGGAGTGATAATGTAGGTACCGATCGATTCTGTGTCTCCTCACAATGCTAATCGATGGATTGGGTGTGCAGCTACGATAAGTAATAAGGGTGTTATGAGTGAGTTTCTGTGCAAAGCACCGTTAGCATTTTTTCGCTCATGGCTAATTCAGAGGCTGAGCGTTAGCATTGTGGGTTTAAACAAAAAAAAAAGTTAGCTGAGTTTCTTCCCGTTACATGGATATAAAATGTTAGAGAATAATTCTTCCTTACTCCTAAGATATTTAACCTTATTGCCTGTTGACGTTAATAATCTGAGGTCACATGATGTAGTCTTGTTAGATGTGCCAAGAGCAAGGACTGTCTTAGGTAAGACAGCTTTTATGTGCGCAGCTCCACTTGCTTGGAACAATCTTCAGCAAGAATTGAAACTGAGCAATCTCATTCCTCTGCATGTTTTTAAAGCTAGGCTAAATGAAATGCTTGCTGATACAATGGGCACTTGTAAATGTCTATAACTATGTATCCTGTAAATATAATGTATAATGTCCTTTATTGTTTTATGTTTCATGTGGAACCTATATGCTGCAGGTCTCCCTTGAAAAAGAGATCTATGATCTCAATGGGACCAATCTGGTTAAATAAAGGTTTGAAATGAATAACAAATCCTGTTTGTGACGCCAGCTTTAAGGAATGTGCTCCAGCACTTAGTGTCAAGTTTTATGGCCTGGTAGGGGAGTTTACGACTGTAGGAACACTGGCTTTCTAAGCTCCAGAGATGGGAGAGACATCTCCTGTCGCTCCACAGATGTTTACGCCTCCCCCAATATGCTCATTACCTCTCTGTAAACTAGTTAAAAGGTCTATCGAGAGATAGGCTGAGCAGAATTAACATGGCAACCCACCCGTGCAGTCAGAACCTTTTGCTGCTGTGACTTGTGATATGAATTATCCGGCCGTATCCTTGTAATAAACTACCAGTGTTTGACATCAAAGCTCCAACTCTCCTCGTGTCTCTCTGAGTCCTGACTCTCCATTGCTGCAGAAGTTTCTCTTACATAAAACATTCACAGTTTATTAAATATTATGATGCCCTCGGATGCCGTTTCCTGCAGATGACGCGTTTTTCCCCCCGGTATCGGGGGGGCGGTGTAGAACAGGTTAATGGTACGCACGAAGCCCTCCTTCTCCATTATAACAGAATGTCTCTGTGTTTCACGCTTGTCAATGTTGATCATGCAGATGATGTTTTTGGAGTCATTGTCCATGGCAGTGTATGTGCAGTATTGCGCACAGAATCCAGGACTGTCCATCCGAGCATCTCCTTTGAATCAAAATGATAACAAAAGGATAACTACATAGTTCCATATTGCGATAAACATTCAATTGCATGCTGCTCAAAATGCATGAAACAACACTGAGCAACCTTAGGTCAGGCTAGCGTTTTGTATCTCACACAAAAACAACAACATTGAAAATATTGATTCACATCTATTCAAAGGCAAAAGTTGCCTGGTATAGGCTCACACTCAACATGAAGAGTAGAAATTACGCTCAACCCCAATAAAAGAAGTACTGGACTGACATTTTGGGCACATTTGATTGCATTATATTTCTACTTTCACACAATTTCTTTTGAGGTCTTTACTGAACTTTATTTTAAACTATTTTTGTTGTGTTTGGTCTTTGAATCCCCATGCATCTGCCCTGCTAATACTGCTTCTGGGGAACAAATACAGTTATATACCATGGTGTATAGTTTGTGCTAGTGTGTGTGTCTCCAACTTACCCAAGATCACAACAAGCCCTTTAGGGTGAAGCTGGGTGATGAGTTTGGCCCTCTTCTCGTTCCAGAAGTCCTTTATACTGTCCACACAGTAGGAGTCCTGGATTCTGAAGAAGGAGGACCTCTCCACCATCCCCATTTTCATGAACCGGAATAGTAGTGAAATCTTGGCATAGTTGATGCCAGAGAGCAGTATGTTACTGGCCAACATGAAGTCCCCAACCAGCATCCCATACTTTAAAGCGGGCTGGGAACCCCATTTCCATACAGTGTGACCATGAAGACACATCTAAAAAAAGACATAGGTGGAGAAGACAGCACAGTACTTGAACAACAATTGTTACTACTGCTTGAGGACATACTAAACAGACAAAAAAAAATACAATGGACAGGATGTCACATGACCACAGCTCACTAAAGTAAAGCAGGTACCAAGACTTTATTTAAAATGTGTGCCTGGGAAATATTTTGAACACCATCTCTCACTACAATTACCATACCTTGCATCCAATGTGCGAAGAGCAGTCTCCTGAGCACTGTTGTCCAACTCCTCTATACTTTCTACTGAGAACTGTTAATCTCTGCAAATATGTAAAATTGACAATAATTACAAAATTGCATTTGAATCTGTTTACTGGACATAAAATGGTTCTTCATTCTCTAAAGGACACAACATAGGACTGTTGCTAAATAGATAGAACACCAGTCTTTGGTTAGTTTCATACAAAATGTATGTTTCACATGGTTGATGCTCATTATTTAAAGAGCAGTGACAAAGCATGTTGAACATACTTCGGGTTCATTTTGTAGGCCTGAACCACAAGCATCTCCAAATGTAGCGATATTCACTTTGACACCTATGAAGTAGGCTAATGCAATCAGGTCTGCCGACTTTCTATTGTTCTCTATGATAATTCGTTTCTCTGACCCTTTGCCTGAGATCATGGCCGTATCCACCATTGAGGTCACCGAGATCCGGACCTCTGTAATTTTTCCGAGCTATGTATATAACACAACTTGTGAAATAACTGCACTAAACGGCGTTCTTTGTAGTACTTCCATTTACTGACAATGGGGGCGCTGCATAACTACATAGCCTCGATTAAAGCAAACAGAAGAAGACGACATGTATCAACCTCTGGTATCAACCAGCGACTGGTATCAAAAAACCACCGCAGCCCGGACTTGTATCTAGAGATGTGAGTCCAGAGGAAGAGTGATGAGGTATCTAGAGATGTGAGTCCAGAGGAAGAGTGATGAGGTATCTAGAGATCTGAGTCCAGCGGGCTGCTTGTGTTTCTGTTCATCAAGACATCATATGACCAGCAGATCCTGTGTGAACGTTCTACGTTAGTCAGTGGACGTCCAACAACATGTACACTAACTTATATTGCAGCTATAGGCTACTTTGGTTTAAATTGCGTGAATAAACTAGCTAGAGAGCTACAGTTAATTACATTCATCCCATGTCAGAAGGATTATCTTTTAACAAACGTTGTAATGCTTTTCTTTCATTTCAATTTGAGTAAACATTGAAGATACAGTTGCAAGAAAAAGTATATGAACCCTTTAGATTCTCCACACATAGCGTTGTGTGTTCCTTCCAAACAACTCAACTTTGGTTTCATCTGTCCACAGAATATGTTGCCAGTAGTGCTGTGGAACATCCAGGTGCTCTTTTGCAAACTTCAAACGTGCAGCAATGTTTTTTCTGGACAGCAGTGGCTTCCTCCGTGGTGTCCTCCCGTGAACTCCATTCTTGTTCAGTGTTTTACGTATCGTAGATTCGTCAACAGAGATGTTAGCATGTGCCAGAGATTTCTTTAAGTCACTCCTAGGGAGAGTAGCAACAGTGCTGAACTTTCTCCAATTATAGACAATTTGTCTTACCGTGGACTGATGAACATCAAGGCTTTTAGAGATACTTTTGTAACCCTTTCCAGCTTTATGCAAGTCAACAATTCTTAATCGTAGGTCTTCTGAGTGCCAAGGAGCACCGCCATGTACGTAAACAAACGAGCTAGACACAAAAGAGATGCAAATATTTACATATTGCCCATCAATGAAAACAGTTTGCCTACGCGATGTTCCCTTAGAATACGCATAATTTTACACTTACCGGTCAGAAAGTTCCTCCGACGAAATGGTGGAGACGGCGGGGGGTGGGGGGTCTCGGCAATCCAGGTTTCAAAGGTGTGGAACTTGATACAACTTTCTCGTAACTACAGAAAGGCACAGAAAACCTACATTACCACACGTCCTGTTCAAAACTGATAAAGACGAGCATTTCGTCATATACATTCACACTGGCTGCTACTTACTAGGGATGTTAAGATTCACCGATTCGCATCGGTGCCCCGGCATAAACGTTCAAGATGCGAGTGCACCGGTTGAGAGAGTGCACATCGGTTACAGTTTGGGTTGAACTTGCGATGCATCGATTCTAGCATCTTTGCATCGGTAAAAAACCGATTCATTCATATCCCCTCATCCTGTCAGCACCATGGATGTATAATAAGAACTGGATACAGTGTGGGAGGCGGGGCCTCATTCATTCCTATGAGAGTTGCTCATTAGCGCATGATGATAAAATGGCCCAACTTTTGAGAGAGCGAAATGTCACAGATTACCCGGCATGCCTGAGAAGTATCCGTATGTGCGCTCATAGCGCATGCGCAATTTTAACCAAAATGCTCGTTCACATCAAGCACGTCAATTTGCGTACACGTAACAGCACCGCGCGTTCATGACAGCATGGTAATGATTTGTTATTATGATGGATTTTATATTAACGAGGCGGCAGTTAGCAGCTAGCGGCTAGCTAGTCATTATGCTAATGTACACATCAATCGTTATGTACATATATTATGCTGTAACAGGATCTAGTGATATCCAAGCAACAGAGCTTCATTTAGCATGAAAGAATGATTGCACTGTATATATATATATATATATATATATATATATATATATTAGGGCTGTCAAACGATTACAATTTTTAATCAGATTAATCACAGCTTAAAAATTAATTAATCATGATTAATCACCATTCGAACTATGTCCAAAATATGCCATTTATTTATGTATATTGTTGTGGGAATGGAAAGATAAATGAAAGCAGGCGAATATATCCATTTAACATACAGTATGTATGTTTATTATAACATTTTTCTGCATGTCAAAATGAAAGACAACCCACACACCTATCAATCATCAAACCGTGGGGTCTTAATTCATTACGTGTTGATTTCTATCAACGGGGGAGTACTTCAGGAAAGTCGACAGGGGGGGGTGGGCGGCGGCGGCTAGTGGAGTACTTCGTGACCACAGAGTGTGAACGTTGTGATCAGCTGTTCTAGCGCAGTTCTCCAGTGAAGGGGGGAGTCTCCCTCCGCAGCCGGTTGGCGTAGTTCCGTTGTACAGACCGACGTTAACAGCAGCCCTGTCTGTGCACACGGAGACCGACTCTGTCGTCCGGTGATCTAACGGCCTTCTGGAAAAGCTTCACAAGTACGTCGGTACGCAAATGCGCTTTGTGACACAAGTGACGGTACGCATTTCAGATTACGCACATAACCTGCGTACCAGTTATGTGCACCCCTGTACCAGAGCCATATTATTACTATTAGCCTATATGGCTCTGCCCTGTACTACAGCAAGAGTATTCTCCGTCGGGACTTCCTGCAACAACACCACGCCGTTATCAAAGATGTTCTATTGAGAAGACGATCACTACGTGACAAAAGTTTTCAAAACCGTGGCTACTGAAATCAATCTTACTAACTGCTGTCTGTGCAATTTACTCCGTGCGAGTTGGCAGACTTTATTTTGCTTTCTTTAACATCATTTTTCATGGTGGAGCTAAGCCATGTCTTGGTATGGGTGTAGCCTACCCCAGCGCTGCCACTGGTGGCACGTATGGGGCGGGCCATTCTGCACATGCGTTAAATGCGTTAAATATTTTAACGCAATTAATTCAAAAATTAATTACCGGCGTTAACGCGATAATTTTGACAGCACTAATATATATATATATATATATTAGTATAGTAGTATTAGTATATATATATATATATATATATATATATATATATATACTTATAATAATAAGTAATATTAACTTTATTTAATACAACATTTACGGTACAAGATTTAATCATACAGCCCATGTCCCATGTAGTATGATAATGAATTATAGCAAACATGTGCAATATATCCATTATTACAGCTCCGTGGGCTGGCAGTAAGACGATATGGGTCCGCTCTTATGGGTAAACCATGGGTAAAGATAAACGCAACTCACATTGGTTTTTCAAACAGCATCTCTGTAAACTACGTGTATTGTATTCACTGAATTTCACTCTCTGCTCGTTGTAGCTCCAATAGCTCCAGCCCCCACCCTTCCTGTGAGCACAGTGTGCTCTGATTGGTCGGGACCAAGCGGCAAACTCTGGGGAACCAGAGCCCGAGAGAGATAGTACCTAGTATCTCTAGGGCTCTGTGGGGAACAGCCGGGACGCCAATACGGAAGTGCCACACACTGCAGTTCATACATGGGCCGCTAGGGACTGGCTGCAGAAAGGAGCAATTTCCATAGACCCCATGTTAAAATGCCCAACTTTACAGCAGAAAAAAACATGTTTCTACCCATGGATGCAATAAATATTATTATCGATATAGTTAGATTCCACCTTCATGATTATGAATCTGTGAGTGAATTGTTTTCTAACACGACCCTTTTATTTATATTAGGTCTTAAAGTTTTTGCATAAATTAGGGCGTGGTCACTTTGATGGACACGTACATGCCTCACTGTCAGCTAACAGCAGCTTGTCCACTCTCTGCTAGGCTACAACCATAGCGGCTACAACGTTAGTTAGTCATAGTACTGTACTTGACCCTTTAGCTTTAGCCGTGTTCGTGGTGATTGTGCCTTTTAGGGAATATTGTTATAAATACCAGACAATTAAAATGTTGTGCTGTTCGCTTGAATGTACTAACAGAACTTCCAAGAAGTCTAAAATGATAATATTATACATATTAACCCCGTTCGCAGGTGTTTGTGTGCTTGGTAGCTTAGCTTGTTACTTATTAGCCAGCTAAGGACGTAACCCTTTATGCATACATATACATTTTAGTTTATGATTGGGTAAGACTTTTATAGTCTATGGCTATGACGCCCATAATGCTAAACGGGAGCAAATGTTAATAGTGGACCCAATTATCCCAGTGGTGGCCGCCGGAGCTAACGGAGCCGCAGGGGGCTAGCTCTAGCCGGCGTCCCGGAGCTAGCCCACTGGCTTCGTTAGGTCCGGGCGGTGGAGTCCGTCTTTTCTCAACGTGTGAATGACAAGCATTAAGAATAACAAAATATAGCTAATTCTCTTGCAGATTGTCTCATTTGATTATGAATGTAACGTTTATATAGGGGAACGACACTGTTAGCAGTAACTTGGTATGCATGTATTTCATGTTAGCTTAGCTTCTTAGCCTGAGCTAGCTCTGTTTACTTCCAGTTCGGAGGCAGCAGGTCCCGCCTCAGCTCCGCCTCTTTGCCCTTATTTGGAGCAGGCGGGATTAGACTCTGACGTCACAGTCGAGCCGTTAGTGGCCGACTCCGCCTACTAAGGGCTTCACGGCAACTCTGCAGAATCCTATGGGTGACGTCACGGACACTACGTCCATTTATATATACAGTCTATGGTCGGGACGCGTCTATCGTTATTCCAACCCAGTTTAGATCCCACTTCCGCATTACGCAAGCATCGACGCTGGGTTACGTCACAGCATCAACCTGCCGTTACATCCCTATGGTTACATCACTGCCTCACGCGGCACACCCGCGAAATCTGAATCTGCGGCACACCCGCGAAATCTGAATCTGCGGCACACCCGCGAAATCTGAATCTGTACATCTGTGTGGATACATGAATAAATACATGTGTGAGTACATATAAGTGTGTGTTTATATGTTTATAAATTAATAAATGTGTGTATATATATATATATATATATATACCCAACCCTGTATATATATGTATATATATATATACAGGGTTGGGTTGTAACGGAATACATGTAACGGCGTTACGTAATCAGAATACAAAAATCAAGTAACTGTATTCAGCTCGCGTTACATTTGAAAAACGAGTAATCTGATTACAGTTACTTTCGTAACCTGAAGGGAATACATTTTGGATTACTTATTGGAATTATTGGTGGAAAGATTTCCTCACAACATTTAATATTCATTATTAAAGGTACAGCCGAATCATCACAGCGCACAGACACTTTTACTGCCGCAGATGGACCAAAAAAGGTAGCGGAAAAAAAGGGGGGGGTCCGCTCAGTGAAACAATAACGAAACATGGAGGAACAAAAGTCTGCGTTTAAGTCGTGTGTGTTTAGAGGTGTGTGTGGTTAAAACACATCAGCCTGCGGTCGCTCTTTAGCCTTATGATTCTGAAGGTAAACACAGTGAAGGCGGTGCGTGAAAGGCACTGCACGCTCGTCTTCTGAGTTAACCCTCCCGCTGCCTCCTGATGCTGCAGAGATTTCATGAAGTGAAGGTGGTTTTCCTTCTATAAAACCAACCTGATCTCACCAGAATGCGTGACTCCACCACGACTCCGTGCTGACACGTAAATATAACAAAGTTCGTGACTCCACCACGCATTGTGGTGTTAAGGAGTCGTGGTGGAGTCACGCATTCTGGTGAGATCAGGTTGCATAAAACAGCTGTGGGCAGCAGATAGGATACCGTGAGTGTCACAGACATGAATAAATAGATCAAGGCAGACTGGTGCACAGAGTCTCCTGTTTTGCCAATCCGGTGCTTAAACAAATATCGCTCTACACCCCTGGCCGACATGTCCTTAAAATGGAGTTCGACATTTTAATTAACTGTATCCGGTTCACACATCCCAAAACTCCCGGTGCCATCTTAAAGGCACAGTCACACGTGATGTGACACATACATAACATTTACCCCTCCCCACAAGGAACCCAATTAACTTTTAGCTATCTACTCTAGATGAACTGGGTAGACTGCCAGTCACCAGCATAGCCATGTGGATTATTCTGCCACGCAACAGACTATGCTCTGAACATTACCCCTGAGAGTCACAAGCTCACAATATAGTCTTCCAAGTATCTTGGTCTGACCCGGACACGGGCCGGATAAGCTTCAAAACGAACCACTGGCTCAACCGGCTCAGGTGGGAACCCGGCTGGACCCTGCAACTGCTCATCAGGAAAAACAAAGTCCCCGTCCTCCCTGGGCCCTGGGTCCACGATGGGGGGCGGTGCCACCTTCCGAAGCCGGCTTGCATGCCACCGTGATCCGTCGGCCAAACGAAAGGTGGCTGACCCCAGTTGAGCGGTGACCTTCATCGGCGCCGTCCAGAAGGATAGCAGCTTGTGGTCCCGGTTAGGACGGTGAATCCTGACCCAGTCTCCCACTGTGAAGGAAGGTGCTCTCACCCTCCGTCTCTTGTCGAACCGCTGCTTCATGCGACGCTGAGCCTCTGCAACCCTGGCACTCTGGCAGGGTGTGGCTGTTGGCGTGACGGCCGCCGGGGCCCGTAGCCGATCCAAAGGGAGCTGCAGCCCGCGGCCCATCATCAAGAGGGCTGGGGAGCTGCCGGTAGTTGAATGCGGCATCGCCCGGTAGTGAAGCAAGGTGCGGAGCAGCGCGGCTGAGAACGGAAGACCATCTGCCAGGTGTGCTCTGATCCCGTTCTTTAGGGTTTGGTTGAACCTTTCCACCCCCCCATTTGCTTGCGGGTGGTAGAAAGCTGTACGGATGTGTTTAATCCCCCTCTCTTCCACAAAGGTGGCGAACTCAGAGGAGACAAATTGTGGGCCGTTATCCGTAGTGATGGCGTTAGGACTGCCCCACCGAGCAAACAGAGAAGAGAGGAAGTCTGTGACCACCCGAGCCGTTACGGACCCTGTGGCGACCACCTCTGGCCATTTCGAATGGAGGTCGTAGGCCACCAGGAGGAAGCGTTGGTGGTGCGGGACGCCATGCAGCTCCCCACAGATGTCCAGCTGCATGTGCTCCCAAGGCGCGTGTGGCCACTGCAAGGGCTGCAGGGGCGGTGGGAGTGGCGGGCCAGTTTTGCCACTGACCAGGCAGGCCGTGCACTCCTTCACCATTGTCTCTATATCTCGATCTATGCCCGGCCACCACACCAAATCCCTGCAGCGCTGTTTTACCTTCACGATACCCAGGTGGCCCTCGTGCGCCATAGACAATACGCGGGCCCTGAGGTCGATGGGAACGAACGTGCGGCGGCTCGATGAAAAGACGCCAGCTCCTCCGGGAACTTCGCAGGCCATCCCTCCCGGATGTAAGTGCGGAGCAGAGAGAGCGTGGGGTCCTCCTCCGACGCGAGCCGAAGGTCATCCAGGGAAACCGCGGCCTGAAGCGGGGCGTGGAGCATGAGTATGAGCTCTGACTCTGTTGCGTCCGGGCCCTCGCCGGGCGCTGGGGTGGGGGTGGCGCGGGAGAGCAGGTCAGCCACCACATTCTCCCTGCCGGGAGTAAACACTGTGGTGAAGTCATACGGCAGGAGTCTCTCTGACCAGCGGTAGATCCTCAGCGGTTTGTGCCCCGACCCCGATGTAGCAAGCAGGGCTGTAAGAGCCTGATGGCGTTCTGTGCCCCCCTTGATCTGGAACAGCACCGCCCCTATTGCCGTATTGGACGCGTCACAGGTCACGAACGTGGGGCTCTTCAGGTCAAAGAATGCGAGCACCGGCGTTGAGGTGAGGTGAGCTGGCGAATAGCGGCAGAGCAGGCCGGGGTCCACTCCCAGACCGCGTCCTGTTTCAGGAGTTCACGTAGTGGGGAGGTGGTCGAGGAGTACTGAGGAAGGAAGCGCAGGTAGTAGGCCGTCATCCCCAGAAACGAAGAGATCTGAGCCGGACAGGACGGCTCAGGCAGGCGCAGCACCGCCTCTACGTTGGAGTGTAACGGGCTGAGGCCGTCGGCGGTCAGGCGGAACTCCACAAACTCGATGGCTGGAACAGCGAAGGTGCACTTTTCCCCATTGAGTGTGAGGTTGTGACTGGCGAGGACGTCCAGCACCCTCGCCAGGCGTTCGTCATGAACGGCTGGTGTAGCACCATGAACCACTATGTCGTCCAGGAAGACGACCACGCCCGGGATGCCGGCGAAGATGGTGGACATGATTTTTTGAAAACAGCTGGGGGCCGAGCTGAGGCCAAAAGGCATGCGGGTGTAGCGAAACACTCCGACATGAGTCACGAAAGGCTGCGGCTGTAAGGCTGCGGCTGTCAGGGTGCAGCGGAACCTGCAGGTAGCCTTGACGAAGGTCTAATTTCGTGAACATGGAAGAGCCGTAGAATTGTGCGGCTAGCTCCTCCACTGTGGGCAGCGGATACCTGTCGGGTATCACGGCCTTGTTCACCGGCCTGAGGTCGATGCACGGGCGCAGGCCCCCTGACTTCTTCTTCACCACCACCAGGTTTGAAATCCACAGGGAAGCATCAATGCAATCGATGATGCCCGCGTCCAAGAGTTTTTGCAGCTCGGCGGTGACGTCGTCGCGCAGGGCGAGAGGCAGGCGGCGTATGGGCTGAATCACGGGGTGTACCTCAGGCTTGAGGAGGGGCTGGTGGTCAAAGGCGGTGAGGCAGCCCAAACCACTGAACAGGGCAGGCCAGCGCTGATGCCACGGCGAGCCAACAGACAAGATAGCGGCCCCAGAATTGTCCACAAGAGTGAAACCCAACTCACAAAACAAATCAAAACCCATGAGGTTGGCCCCCTGGTGAGACACTTGAAAGGTGAATGCGGGGAGAGTCTTAGTCCCGTAACGCACAGCCAAGGTGATTGTGCCCGCCATTCCAATTTTAGAGTGTCCATACTCGTACAAATCCTCGGCGTCGGCGGTGATTGTTCGGAGCGGAAAGGGACGCCGGACCATGGAAACATTCAGGAGGGACTTGGAGGCCCCCGTATCCAGCAGCAGCGGGAGGCAGACCCCATCCAGCTCCACCGTGCAGCACTTTAGCCATCGGGAGATGGCGCCCACGGAGTGGATGGTCGTCGGTGCGTGTGGCCCAGGCGTACGTGGAGGTGGGCCGTCGGCTGCAGGAACAGAGCGACAGACCCGTGCAAAATGGTTCTATCTGCCACAGCGTTGACACCTCTGTCCCTTGGCAGGGCAGTTCGGAGCTCGACTCTGGTGCGATGATGAGCCACAATTATCACAGGGCCGGCGTGCTGCCGTACCCTGGTGTGCTGCAAAGTTCACATCAAAGTTGTCCTCAGGGAAAACCTCCCCGTGAGGCTCCATGGGTAGCGCCACCGTTTGAGTTAGTAGCATGGGTCTGTGGGGAAAAGAACCGGAGGAGGGAGCTAGCTGGGATGCTAAGGCTGCTGCTGACTCAAGCTGGAAAGCTACTTCCACTGCTCTTGTTAAAGTGAGCTTGTCTGTCATCATTAGCAGCTTTTCTCTGAGAGTCGGGCTGTTAGTGTGCTCAGCCAGCTGATCCCGTATTAGTTCATCCTCCAGCGCTCCGAATTTACAGAGGCTGGCTAGTCCCCTCAGATCAGCCACGTAATGGTGGACGGACTCACCCGCCTGTTGCCGGCATTGCCGAAAAACAATCCGCCGGAGCATAACATTTTGTGGGGCAGCAAAGTGTCCAGTGAGCAGTGTAACACAGTCCGCATATTTCGGAGCGAGTCCGAGAGTCCGAAAAATCCGCTGTCCCTCGCTGCCCAGTGAGTGTATCAGCAGGGCTTTCTTCCTGTCGTCATTAGCTTCAGCTAGCCCCGCGGCTACTATGAACGTTTCTAAGGACTCAAGCCAGCAAACCCACGGAATTGGCGGTTCGCCCGGCAGTGCGAGGAACGGGGAGAGAGGTGATAGTAGAGAATCCATAATCCTCGTCGCCAATGTTGTATATGTAAGACTATGGACTACGACATTTAGGTTGACCGTTTATTGAACACGTTGTTGCATACGCTTCCATGACAACACCACAACAACACAACTGTATCCGGTTCACACATCCCAAAACTCCCGGTGCCATCTTAAAGGCACAGTTACACCTGATGTGACACATACATAACAGTCCTGCGACACGCCCGTTCTAAGCCGTGTCCCTCACTCCTCACATCCCAAGCTGCATCCCCAAAAAGTGTATTATGTTGTTGCATCGTTTCAGATGTTATGTTTCAATTGTGCTCTTGATAAGCCATTAAAACAGTAAAAACACATTCAGTTTCCTTTTGCTTTTTGTGTCTCCTGTTCACCAAAACATACCCATCGGTGATGGAAAAAGAAAGTAATCCAAAAGTAATCTAAAACTAATCTGATTATTATAATTTTTTAAGACACGTAACTGCAGGGGTTCTCAAAGTGCGGCCCGCGGGCCAATGGCGGCCCTCGGAAATGTTTCTGGCGGCCCGCGATAGTTAATGTGACACGCTGAAATGCATGCGTTATATTTTAATCCTCCATGGTCGTTGTAGGAGCCACATATGAAGCCATTCCTGTGTTTGTTAAGATACATGTTTTTTGAGTCACTATAGGTGGTGGGCGTGTCATTGCATTTGGGTGGTGACGTTTGTGCTTATATCCGGTTGCTTTTACCTGTGCACCGGGCAATAGATGGGGGAGTGAGCTAGAGAAGGACCATTTTTGTTTCACTCACGCACGCACTCACGCACGCACTCAGGCATGCATACAAGGAGATACGTACATGGATATGGAATATTGCATTTTTGGAAAGGAAATAAAAGGTCAAACGCATACTGTGTTGGAAAGACTGAGTTTTTGCACGTCCACAGTGTTTTTTCTCTTGTTTAGTCCCTCGCGGCACTTTGTTTAAGATTACTGCCGCAATATTAAGTCAACAGAAACAGTCTTGTACCACAGCGTGGATCTACGGAAAGCGAGGATATATACGGAGATTCCTAGGATCGATCTGGACGCTGTGGAATTAAAAGGACACATTGTGTGCTGTGTTCGCCGCTGTATTGGAGAGCGGATTAAGGAAACTTCAGCGTACTGCCGGGAGGATAAAGAAGGATTGACGGACAATCCACACAGCATCAAGAGCGAGCGGTATGTAACTTCTTCATTCATGCTGTGTAAATGTTTGTTAGAACACAGTATGAATAAGTTACTGCTGCGTGTCCATTGGGGACTGACTTGTTGCTTGTGTGTGTTGGTTTGTGCCGCTAGAGGTTGCTTATTATCGGCAGCTGTGATATATTGAACGTTCGGCTGAGTGGATTGGAGGTTTTTTTTGGTGCATTCATTAAAACATTAAAAGAATATGTCAATAAGTGGATCAAATTCAGATGTCAATGTGGCAAAAATGGATGAACAAAAGAGAGAGTCTATACTCACAGCCAAGGCTTTGGCAAATAAAATGGAAAATCTTCAAAAGGAACGTCAATCAAAGGTTCACAAAATGAAAAGTGTGATTAAAACAATGAAGGATCTCATGCAAAGGGATGACAACGCTTCACAAATACAAACTCAACTTGAGCATTTAATTCAACTGGTTAATGAAACCACCCTGTTACACAAGTCTGTAATTCCTCTTCTTCCTACAGACGAACAGGAAAAACAAAAACGTATGGTTTGCCAAGACACTGAAATGCAATAATGGATTTATCGACGATGTCAAGCAATGGCTTTCTGAAACTGGGAGACAACCGAGCAGCACCATTGCACATGTGCCCTCAAATGAGATATCTGATAAACACCAGCAAAGTATGTCTCATGTTTCAAAACACTGAAAAATGTTGAAACTTCCGAAGCACAAGATGAAATAAAACCAAGCGACAGTGTTTCAAACATAGGAAGCATTGTGTCTTGCAAGCGGAGCTCTGCTGGAACCAGGTCCAGTGTTTCAACTACATCATCATGCATCAAAGCTGAGGCTGACATGGCCGCTCTCATGGCATGACAAATATTATTAAAAGACAAGCATGCATTGGATGAACAAGAGGAAGAGCTCAGGAAAAAGAAGGAAGAGCTCAGGAAACAGAGGGAGCAGCTCAGGAAACAGAGGGAGCAATTGGAAATGGAAGTGGAAATAGCCGCATCAAGGGCTAAAATTAATGTGCTAAGACGCTCTGGAAGGTCTCGTGCTGCAAGTAACTCATCTGTGAGTCCCATTAGCCGCGTTCACACCGCAGGACTTTCCCTGGTACTTTAGTTATTTAGTTCCGTTAGTACCAATAATGTCGCGTTCACACCGCCGGGACTACTCAGTGCCGGGAACTCTTTTGGAACTCTTTTGGTACTTTTTAGTCCCTGCTAGAGAGGTGGTACGAACCTGGTGACAAAAGAGTGCCAATTTCTATTCTATTTCTATTGGCTGGGCGAATTGCAAACCGCGCCCCGTTAGACTCTGAATTTGTTTTGTTAGGCAGCCATTTTTTTCCTCGCTACAAAACCACATCCACACCTGAGCGAGTAGTTTTTTTGTACTTTAAAGCAGTTATGACCACACGTACACCGGAGCGGTGGAATGATGAGGAAGTGTCGGCGCTTCTGGCAATTTACTCCAAGGACGGGATGCAGCAGCTTCTACAGAAAGCAGTTCCCAACTCCAAATGTTTTGAGCGATGTTCGCTACTTGAGCTGGGAATCGTGCACAGTGCACACGGATGCCGGGTAAAAATAAAGAAACTCAGGCAGGACTATAAAAAAATTAAAGACCACAATAATAAGAGTGGTAACGATTTTCTATTGTTATTATATATATATATATATATATATTGCCACTGTTTTTTAATACTGACACCTAACATGCACTAAGGCGTGTCTGCTGCTATATATATTGCCACTGTTACATTGTTTTGAAACTACTTACACTTTATTTTACATTTCACACTGTTATTTAACTTCAATTTACATGCATACGACACACCTGGAACAGCATGATGCCGTTATTGTTATGTCTTGACTGTGCAATAAAACAAACAAACTGGCGAAGCTTTATTTATTGTGTCCCACCCCAAATTTGCAGAATAGAAGAATGTGAGAGCAGACAGGTGTCGGTGGTTGAATTTATCAGAAACACAAGTCTTACACACATAAACACAAGTAATTGATCATGTCATTAGTTTTAGATAAATAAGGGAAAAACACCAAACAAGGGTTGATGTCCTTTTCCAAAATCAGCCTGAGGGGGCAATATATAATAAATACATAAAGATAAAGTCCATTGTTATAATGGGGTATTTTATTTGTAAATTACCCTTATGAACTCCATCATGTCTGAGGTCGGAAAGTAAACAAACGCCTCATACAGCGGATGGGCTTTATACCCCCCCACCCCCGTGTAGTTCTTCTTCTCTCGTTTTTTTGTTGTACTAGCCGTGAAGTGGTTTTGCGGCCTGCCAGTAAACCCAGAGAAGAAGAAGACGAAGTGACGTCAGCGTAATCGTGCCTCAGGGAAAGTACTGCGGTGTGAATGCGATTGGCACTAGCCCCCTGGCGGATTTAGTGCCGTGGTACTTTAGTGGTACTTTAGTGCCGGTACTTTAGTGCCGGCACTAAAGTACCGCAAGTCCTGCGGTGTGAAAGCGGCTAATGGCATGAATTCTTATTTGGAAAGGGGACGAAAGGAAGCCACACTCAGTGCTGGAGCAAAAACATTTGTGCCTGACACAAACAGGCCTACAGGTGGCCAGTCTGATTCACAGTTTTCGCACAGAGAACATGAAGTAGCCAATGGACATCTGCAACATCAAGCCACAAGAATCTCAGAGGCCAATATACATCAAAGTTCAACACAATCACATCCACAGTTACAGCACCAAAGCAATCACCCAGCAGCACTGGCACCAAGCAGCAGTGCTCAGAACCCATTACTTAATGTCTTAGAAAGACAAAATGAAATAACATCCATGTTGGTTCAGCAACAGTCTCTTTCTTTTCTGCCTAAAAGAGATATTCATATTTTTGATGGCTCTCCATTTCAATATCAATCATTCATAAGAGCTTTTGAGCACAGCATTGAGGAGAAGACTCACAATCCTAAAGACCGCCTGTATTTTCTCGAACAGTACACCAGGGGGCAGCCTTTGGAGCTTGTCAGAAGCTGTCAGCATATGGCCCATGACAGAGGATATGCCAAAGCAAAGGCTTTGCTACAGGAGCATTTTGGTAATGCACAGAAAATAGTTTCAGCTTACATGGAAAAGGCTCTTTCATGGCAGCCAATAAGAGTAGAAGATGTGCGAGCTCTGCAAGCTTACGGTCTCTTTCTGAGAGGATGCTGCAATGTCATGGAAGAGTTGGAATACATGTGTGAGTTGAACATGCCTAGCAATATGCTAGCCATCATAAAAAAGTTGCCCTACAAATATAGGGACAAATGGAGAACCCTGGCCTATGACTTACAGAAAAGGCAGGGCCGGAGAGCTACATTCACTGATATTGTTAACTTCATTGAAAGACAGGTGGATATTGTGAGCGATCCACTGTTTGGAGATATACAGGATACTCCACCAGCAGCCAACAAAGATGTGAGGAAAGCTAAATTTGAACCTCGTTCAAGGATGAGGGGAAGCAGCTTTGCTACTACTATTACGACAGCCAGGAAAGTGGAACCTGGAATAAGAATGAAGGAGAGAGGCTCACTAGATACAAGTGTTTGCCTGTTTTGTGGAGGTGGACATACACTGGATCTGTGTTTTCAACTGGAAAGAAAGGCTCATAGTGAGAAAATCGCTTTCTTGAGGGAACATGGTGTGTGTTTTGGATGCTTGTGTATTGGGCACATGATTAAAGACTGCAGGAAACGCCTCTCGTGCAAAGTATGCAGTCTGAAGCACCCAAGCATACTTCATATCTATCAGAAAGAGAAAGAAAATGACACAATGCAAGCTAAAGGAAAAGCTGTAAGCAGTGCTCTGATCTCCGTTCAGTCCAGTGGTCTTACAGGGGCCAGTGAGCCAGATTGTACTCTCTCCATAGTGCCTATTCAAGTAAAGTCTAAGAAGGGACATGAAACAATCATAACATATGCCTTCCTGGATCCTGGGAGTTCAGCATCATTCTGCACGGAGCGGCTGATGAACAAACTGAATCTCAGGGGAAGAAGAACAGACATTCTCCTTCGGACAATGGGTCAGGAGAAAATAGTTGGAAGTCACATTGTTTCTGACCTGCATGTGGCTGGTTTAGACAGCAGTCATTATTGTGAGCTGCCTGACACCTACACCCAGAAAACTATGCCAGTTCATCGAGGCAACATTCCTCGTCAGAAAGACCTTCAGAGATGGCCACACCTGAAACATTTAATGATTACTGAGATTGATTCAGATGTGGACCTGTTGATTGGAACTAATGTTCCTCAGGCACTGGAGCCATGGGAAGTTATTCGGAGTGAAGACGGAGGCCCATACGCAGTCAAAACTATGCTGGGTTGGATTGTCAATGGACCTCTCAGAGGAGACAGGAGTAGTGAAATGACTTGTGGACAGCCAGATGTCACTGTCAATAGGATATCTGTTGCAAACCTTGAAGATCTGTGGAAGCAGCAGCTAAAGGCTGATTTCCCTGAATGCAGTCAGGATGAGCAGATGGGACCGTCAGGAGAGGACTGTCACTTTATGGAGTACGTCACAAAGTCTGCTAAATTGATGGATGGCCATTACTGTATTGGCTTACCTTTAAGGAAAAGGGATGATAGTATGCCAAACAACAGGAGAGTAGCAGAACAACGTACACTGAGCCTCAAGAGAAGGTTTGATAAAGATGTTTCATTTCATGCTGATTACACCGCTTTCATGAATGACATCCTTTCAAAGGGCTATGCAGAGAAAGTGCCAGTTATGGATCTGGAACGCAGTGACGGCAGGGTATGCTATATTCCACACCATGGTGTATACCACCCAAAGAAGAAAAAGATCAGGGTCGTATTTGACTGTGCAACTTCATACCAGGAGATATTGTGCTCATAGTCGATGACTCAGCACCTCGCAATTCATGGCTTACAGGAAGGATTGTACAAACCATTCCAGACAGAAGAGGACTTGTACGTCAGGTGCGAGTGAAGACAAAAACTAGCTATCTGGACAGTCCTATCACAAAGATCTGCCTTCTACAGGAAGCAGAAGAGCCGTGAGGAAATTAGTGAACTTCATAGACATTGACATTGACATTTTTTACGATTTTTTATTAAGTGATAGTAAAGATCACTCCTTCATAGGCTAACAAACTATATCTTTTTTATTTTATTTTATATTTTTTGCCTAAAGAAGAAAAAGGACGTTTTATCCTTAAAAGTTTTTTCCTTGATTGTCTCCTACATAATTTTTCAGTTGTGTAATTATTATGTTGATATAATTAGGGGCCGGAATGTAGGAGCCACATATGAAGCCATTCCTGTGTTTGTTAAAATACATGTTTTTTGAGTCACTATAGGTGGTGGGCGTGTCATTGCATTTGGGTGGTGACGTTTGTGCTTATATCCGGTTGCTTTTACCTGTGCACCGGGCAATAGATGGGGGAGTGAGCTAGAGAAGGACAATTTTTGTTTCACGCACGCACTCACGCACGCACTCACGCAGGCACTCAGGCACGCATACAAGGAGATACGTACATGGATATGGAATATTGCATTTTTGGAAAGGAAATAAAAGGTCAAACGCATACTGTGTTGGAAAGACTGAGTTTTTGCGCGTCCACAGTGTTTTTTCTCTTGTTTAGTCCCTCGCGGCACTTTGTTTAAGATTACTGCCGCAATAGTCGTATCTAGTAAGAATTAGAATGGAATTTAAGAATGGTAAAACTGCGCCCCCTGGGTTGTCATTCCTAAATTATGAATGACAGCTTGTGGAAAGTTTGCGAGACTACTGGTTGCATGGCAACTAGGCATCTCGCGAGTTGCGGTAATTGGTTAGTACAATAAAGAAAGGATTTGTTTTGGAATTATTTTGTGTTCCGTTTTTTCTTGGGCGGCCCTCAATCCAATATTGGGTACCTAAATTGGCCCTCACTCATCAAAACTTTGAGAACCCCTGCGTAACTGTAACTGTATTCGGATTACTTTCAGAGCCATGTAATCAGTAATCAGTAACTGATTACATTTACAAAGTAACCCTCCCAACCCTGTCTATATATATAAAACAGTATCATTAAATAATGCTGTGTATGTATACATGAATGAATACATCTGTGTATATTTATGAATAAATACATGTGTGAGTACATATAAGTGTGTGTGTATATGAATAAATGTATATATAAAATAGTATCATTATATAAATATATATATAAAATAGTATCATTAAATAATGCTGTTAGACAAATGAAGTACACAGTAATAGTCAAGGTTATATTCAATATTCTGCACTTACACCAGCTGATAAGATATTTAAAACGTCTTTTGTTTGTCCTGAAAATGACATTTGAGAATACACACAGGCTATTTATAGATGATAAAACACCAGTAATACAATCTCAGGACTCTTCGATATGGCTTTGACAGGATCGTTCACTTTCAGTCAACAAATCCTTTGGAAAGACAAACAACTATTCAATATCCTGCTTTACCGCGACCGCTATAACTGCCGAAGAAGAAGTCTATGACGCTATCGCGTAGAGAGCTACGTTCTTGCGTAATGCGGAAGTGGGCGTGGTTAAATCTAAACTGGGTTGGAATAACGATAGACGCGGTCAGGACACGTAACATGAACGTGCCGGGCGGCGCGGTCCCGTGGGTTAGATGCACGTTCATAATGCAGAGGGAAATAACTAACGTTATTAGCACATTTTTACAACTTGCCACAGCATTTCAGAAAACGGCATAATCTAAAGCACTTTCATCTTTTATGGGCTATGCTCTGCACATAGAGGTTTCTGCAGAGAAAGATTGCTTGAGTTTACAGAAATACAGTAAAGGAAGAAATACAAATGAGTTGTTGAAAGAAATCACATTTTATTCAAAAATAACATTGTGCAACATGCATCTTAGCACCTAGTTGCTTCAGATCTCTCTAAGTGTGATGCATTGTTTGCCAAAACCAGTTTGTAACTGCTGCTTCCTGTGCCTCATTGAAAATCCTTAGCCTTCCACCTGCACCTTCTTGTTTCTCAGTCCTTCAGATAAACAATAAAGATATAGTGGTTGGTCTGTGTCTGTGTTGCATAAAAGTAAGTTTGCCAAAGTACATTGTGCAGGATTGTTGTACAGTTATAGTATGCAACATGAAAACAATTAAATTAGAGTAATGAAGTAAATACATTTCACAAAACAGATATAAGCACTGATATATCATGAGAGTATTATTCTTTGTCCACGTCCTCTCCCTCCAGCTCTACCTCTACCTCTCATTCTTCCTCCTCTCACTCTCACCCTCCTCTTCCTCCTCCTCTCACTCTCAGCCCAGCTCTTCCTCTTCCTCTTGCTTCCAGCTTCCATTGTTGCTGTAAGAAAGTACTCACCTATGGTCTTTTTATATTGCTAACATCCTGATTGATGAGCCAACAATTATGCTATCAGGTGTTTGGTCAGGTGGAACGTGTATTTTGATCATTGGTCCATGTGTGAGGCATTTTGAATATCAGTGTTTTAAACCTGCTAACACGTGACTTTATGTCAGATTCCTGTGTCTTACGTGGAGAAACGTGTGCAGTGGTTTGCAAAAAGTGCCATGTTGATTTGCAAATTGTGTGAAAAGCTGAAAACGTGTTTAGAGTTTTGGAGATTTGAGCCGATGTTTTGCTCTTTGAGTGTCAGTTAAAATAATTGTGCTTTATGTATAATTTTTGTGTGTTAGCAATCGAGAAAAACTGTAATCATGGGCAATGCATCCTTAAATTGTTTAACTGTGAGGTGTTATACAATTGTACTGTACTCTGGAGAGTTTTTTAAGGTAAAAAAGAAACAGCATGATGGGATGCGCAGTACTAGTAGAGAGAACCAAATATGTAAAGCACTTTTTTGTTAATTTATGATTTGCTGCATATAAGGAATAAAACAAAAATCCTCTGTTGTACCATATAGCTTGGTTTCAGTCACGTGACTTCTACGACGCGCGAAATTCAAGTGGAGGTCAGGAAGTGAAAATTCTTCATTCTTCATTCTTCAACGCAGGAATTATGGAGGACACCGACTATGTCAAACAATTAAATGAACCTGCACGCCGCAGATATCGTTAAAAAATCACAGCACACATCGGATACGATCCGTATCAGCTGAAAAAGAGCGACTTTTCTCGTGATTTATCAGATTTGCCCGCTGTCGAGGCGATGGATATCACCAGCTTCCTCGTCCTTCATACCTCCTACTACACGGCTAGCCAAATGAAAGCGTATAAAAGCCTGGAAGCTTTCAACTACTTTGTGTGTGATGGGTGAATGACCTCGGCACCAAAGAGGCATTAAACAAATGTCGCCTTGTTTTTGCCCGGGTGAGTTACCTTCTTACCTCTAAGTAGCATTATTAGGAGACATCTAGCTAGCTAACTTTAGCTACATGGACTCATGTAAGCAGGGGCGCCGCCAGGGATTTTGGGCCCCATGAAAATATATCACATTGGGCCCCACCACCAGGCACAGGCCACTTTGTTTATAAATTACCTCGAGGGCCGTACCAAATGTTCTAGCTGTCCGTATACGGCCCGGGGGCCGGAGGTTCCCCACCCCTGCTTTAATATAATAACATTAGTATTAATATCATAACCAAAATGTCGGTGATTAACATTTTGTTTACAGACTGATCACTCAATGCTTCAAACGGTCCATCATCCTAAATAGACTAAAAGCAGTTTTTTGTTTTATATAGATCATTGGCTATGTGGGAAAATACTGTGTTTGAAATGTATAATTTAAATTAGATGTTAGATTTTTGTTATATATATATTAGGGGTCGACCGATTATCGGGGCCGATATTCATCATTTGACCGATTATCGGTATCGGCCTTTTTTTTATAAAATTGCCGATAACACTCTGATGCGGCCGTTTCTCTGGCTGCAGTCACCACTCTCTGTACACGAGCAATGTCCCGCCCACAGCGCTATCTGATAGGCTATTACTGAAGTGTCAATCAACACTGAAGATTTTCCGGGCAGGAGCCAGCCAGAGAGGCGGGACCTTCTCAGATTACAGGCAGGTGCGAAGAACGCAGACACAGACAGAGGCAAGCAGCAGCGCTGAGCGGCAGAGCCATACGTTTCAAAGGTAAATCAGTTGAAAGCCTAAATTCAATAAACATCCCAATCCCCTATGCTGAAGTTGTAAAAACAGCACGATCTATTGATCCAATTCTATCAGCTTCCCAGTTACACAGGGACGCGGGAAGTCAGTCAGAGTTGGGGTGCGTGCAGCGGAACTGTGGTGCGGGGGGGGGGGGGGTTGCGAGTGGAGCCTCGCAGTTTTTCAGGTTGATATGTGAAGCTCATTAGCTAATGTATTTAGAAAATGTTTAGCAAAATATTAGACGTGAGGCTACTAGTCTAACGTTAGGTCTACTGTAATAGCCTCACTTTTAATAGTTTGCAAAACATTAGCTCGCACTAGTGTTTTGCAGTTGCTAGCAGTTTATTGGGATTTTATGCTAGACATACAGGCATTGGTTTGATATAATAAATTAAGCATTATTGTTAGTTAAGCATGTCAGCATACAGCCCCACTTCTTGTCTCTCTCTAACTCATAGCAGATGGCTGCACTAAAGAAAAGGGCACAGAGAGGAAACCAGTTGTAAGATGTTTAAAAGTTCATTAAACATAATATATGCTTAAATGCATTTCAAAGAAGTTGTGTTGAGTTGTGTTGGAGTTTGTGTTATTCTACATTTTGACACCAAGATTTTCTGATTTTACTGCAAATGTATATCGGTTCCAAATATCGGTTATTGGTCTCCTTGATTACTAATAATCGGTATCGGTATCGGCCTTGAAAAAGCCATATCGGTCGATCCCTAATATATATTGTATTCCAGTCTCCCTTCAGATATGTTAACCCTCTGAGACCCACGGGGCCGTATACGATCCCAAAGATCACGTTGTGTTCAAAGCGTCATAACTTCTCAGCTGTTTCAGCCAGAGACATGCCGTGTTTTTCCTCTTCAACTACAGAAACGGCACTAAACAACTCTATTCGGTTTTTCATTGAGAGGCGTTTACTTATTTCGGTGAAATGAATGCATAAAGTTGTATATGCTGCGGATGGTCTCACCTTGATTCTGGCGCATCGCTCATCATTTATAGATCTATTCTCATCCACCATCTTTGTTTCTGACGTAAAGAGTGAAAGAGTCACGTTTCTGAATCGGACACTCTGAGTGGATGCAGTCACAGCCAATCGGAGTCTGATTCAGAGGGTTGCCTGTCTGTTCTGATGTTATGTTTACTGAAATGAGAGCCGGTATAATTCCACGCGCGAAAACAAAATAAAAGTTGGAATACGTTCTTTTAGTGTTTTGAAAGTAAACAAGGACGGCAAAGACGTTTACTACAGCTGAGGCTTTGGAGCAGATTTTTCAAGGGGACAATGTTGATGAAAATTCAGACGAATCTGCTCAGCATGCCATGTGTGATTGAGGACATGATATATCATGTGTACTCTTCAAAATTGGCAGGACAGAAAATGACAATTCGCAAAAAAACGCCCATGGACACTGCCCAAAAGAATGGGCATAACTATTGAACAGAATATGTTAGAATCTTCTAATCAGTTATGATACAATGATAATAAATGTGTGCAATTTTCTGTGTTGAATGTTTCTTTCAATGTTATGGTTAGCAGTTATTTTTAATGAAATAAGTAAAACATTCAAGCTCCGTTTTTTATTTATTTTTTATTTATGGGCAAATATCCCCTATTATAGTGTATATAAGTCTCTAATGAGTGACACATATCATTAGCTGAGGTTGTGTTGATTTCTGGGATGTGTAAAACTTGATTTTACTGCAAAGAAATGACAATTTATTAGGCAAAACACAAAAATATACAAAAACAGAAATGTCCTATGTGGGTCTCAGAGGGTTAAGTGGCATTCAACACAATGCTGCTCACCTCCTTCAGTTTGGAGAAAAGCTGGTTCAGGTTCAGCCTTGTGGGGGGACAGGGCTGCTGAGCCTAAAGATGGATCTGTTGGACCTGGCACCAGGGGGAGGGACAACTGATTTAGTATGAATAGGCGCTAAAAATGTGCCTGCATTTATTCAAGGTAGGTAGGTAGGTAAGAATGGAGAAACCAGCTCGAGTGCACTAGAATTTGAAAGTACACAACCGAAAAAAATCTGCCCCTTCCTTCAGAGTTCCTTACAGAGCCCCTCCTCCAACACACACAAACGCGCACATGACCAATGAGGGCATGAGATAAGTTTGTGCACAGATGGAAGGCTGACAGGCAGGAAGGCCATCCAGTTATTTTAGCTGGGCCGGCTCAGATGATTGGTCGTGCTTTTTATAGCGCCACGGCTTCCATAGTTGATTTTTTTGTAATTATTGTCAAAGCATTTAATATATTCATTGCTATCGGGATGTTAAGAGCATTCCATGGAATATAACAAAAATGGCTTCTGAAGTGAATTACCTACCATACCTTTAAATGTCAGCTAAAAGAGCAGTGAAGAGCAGTGAATTTGCTGTAAAGGTATTAACAGTACTTAATGTCAGCTTAGTAAACAAAAAAACATTAGCTAACTTCCACCACTCATGGACCACACCCACCTTTTCTTGTGAAAAACTGTGTGACATACCGTCGCCCTTTAGTTCCTCTCTCTTGTCTTTCTCTCCTTTCTCTTCTTAGAGCCTGACTTTGTTGGTCGTTGAAACATGGTACAACACACGTATGTAGGCTAAGTACTAGCATCCCTCCTCACATGCTTCACTCTCTGCAAGTGCCGGTGCCGCACCTCGTTTGGAGGCAGGACCAAACCATTACACGTAAATAGAAAGGGGTGTACAGAGGCTTTGGGTAATTAACTTTTGGTAGAAAATAAGTTAAATGTATCGTAAGTTTAGCGAGTAATTTATCAATATAACGTTCTATTAATGTTAATTATTGAGGATTGATGAGAGGTTACTTAATTTTTTTTTCTTAATGTTCTGAACATTTTGGGGCCCCTGTCAATCACGGGCCCTTAGAATCGTCCTAACTTTTCACCCCCTTACGGCGCCCCTGCATGTAAGGCAGGGTTACGGCTGTCGCCTTGACTTCAGCATTAACTGGCCTGTGAGTGTATATATATATATGTGTATGTGTGTTATGATTACATGCAGTGATGTACCTGAACGCGTTCAATGAACGATCGTTCATGAACGCGTTCATATTTTGGGCGAACGTGAACTGAACGTACTGTATTTCCGCTAGATGAACGTAATTGAGAACGCGTTCATTCTCAGCGGTGTATAACGGCGTTCAAAAGTGCGTTCATTCTCAGCACTGTATTATAACGGCGTTCAAACGTGTACCAGATTTCATATGCCTTTCAGCCGAAAACCCAGTTAAAACACACCGTAAACAGGCTTCAAAATAATGCGGAAAACCACCCAATTTGGCAACAGCAAGCTGCCTGTGACGCGTACGCGCCTGTCACCCCTGGCTGTCGCACTAAAATATAAATATACTAAATATATCAGACTCCTCACAACAAACAATGTGGAACCGCGGAACCGGCGAGCATTGAATGAATGAATTAGTATGGACGAAGCCGAGAGCAGCTGCAGCAGCACTCGCTCAGAGTGAGACTCTACGGCAGGGGTGGGGAACCTCCGGCCTCCGGGCCGTATACGGCCCGCGAGACAATTTGGTACGGCCCTCGAGGTAATTTATAAACACACGCAAAAAATAAAAAAATGAAAGAAATCTAGACCGCAAAATAATTAAACAAGGAAGTGCCTGTTTTTCCTGGCCAAGATCAGGGTCCTTGAACACAACACGAGCCTAACGTGTCATCACGTGGTATATGTCTCGACTGACAGGGGTGCAGTTCTGACGGAGAGCACCAGAACGCCACTTCAGAAATGGCAGAAAGTCCATACACATGCCGCAGTTTCTGCGTGTCTGTGTCTTTAGTTGAAAGCCCAGTGGCGATCTGCTCATCTGTCATACAGTCAATAACTTTGTTGTTATCATTAGCATCTGGTTAGCTAGCTATGCTAACGAATATAAGAAGCTTTGTCTACAACCAGTGAGGTAAAGGCACATCTTTATATGATCATTATAGTTATAAAAAAAATAAGAGAATAAAGTAAACAGGTATAAAATACTATATGATAGTTATTAATAAAGAAGAATACAGTTTGAAAGGGGAGTGATTTGTCAAATATCCATAAATTAAAAGAAAATCTGCTTACAGTTGTGTTTGGGTGTTGAGAGATGTGTCCATAGCTCTCCTAATGTTGCTCTCAAAGTGCACCAGATTGATGCTTTTAACTTCAACATTTAAAAAAAATCTTCCCAAGGGAGCATGCCCCCCAGATCCCCCTAGAGGAGGTTAGGTCCCCCCCCCCCCACACTTAAATCATGTTCACATGAATAGGAAACTAAATACATTTGCACACATCTTGTGTCCATATCTTTCTGTTTTGGTGGTCACGCCACACCGTGCACGTGCATGCATACGCGAGTCATGGTGAGATATCTGGATTAAGAGGTTGCTTTTTCTTTGCACAGAATGAAATGAATGGGCTGTGATTTTAGTTTTTTTAAGCAGAGGTCAATAACTTGTACGGCCCTCTGAGGATATTGTAAAAATTGAAATGGCCCATTAACATCGTACAGGAGACAAATAATAGCTCGCAGCAACATATTGAAAAAAGAACTATGAACTATAAATTAGTTCATTTTTGAAACCATGAACTTTAGTTCAACATTTTGAATTATGAACTATGAACTGAACTAGTTCATTTTAAAATGTGTGAACTGTGAACTGAACTAGTTCATGTAGAAAGTGAACTTTCCCAACACTGATTACATGTAGGTACTATGGCAGGCCTATTCAACTAGCGTCCCATGGGCCGAATCAGGCTCTTCAGAACTTTTTTCTGGCCCACAAGATGTTACCTGCAAATCGAAATGGCATAATTATGTGTAATAGCATAAATAAAACTAATGTCTGATCACACTAAATCCGACGATGCGGCGAAAACGCTGGTTTTTCCATTCACTTGAATGATTTTGAATCCATTATTTTGCCTGCCGCGCTCTGCTCATTAAAAAAAAACGCACTGTGTCCTCACTTGTCATTGGCTCAGTCAAACTCACGTTACACACTAGGTTCGCGGGCCACAAAGAAAGTGCTTTAGTTAACAACAGCTTCAAGATGTCTCTCTCCAAGCCCAAGAAACGTAAAGTTGATTCGGAAAATCGCCAATTCCAGAATGAATGGACTGACAAATATGTATTTACTTTGCCAGCCGCAACAAGTAATAAACCAGTGTGTTTATTGTGCAACGAAAGTATATCCATGATGAAAGAATACAACGTAAAGCGACACTACAACTCAAATCACGGCTCGTTTTCTGCCAGTTTTCCCGTGGGCTCAGAGGAACGGAGAAGGAAAGTACAGGGACTGCTAGCATCATTTGAACGGAGTCAAGTGGCCAACAATGAGGAAGGTGGCCTTGCTTATACTGACAATGTTTGGATCTACCTATACTTGAGTCTAGCTTTTCTCATATGAATGCCATCAAAACAAGGGCACGTTGCTCCATGACCAATGAGAAGTTGCATGAGTGTCTCAGGATTGCTCTTACCACTTATGAGCCAAACCATGCTGAAATAGCTAAATAAAGGCAGTGTAATTTCTGTCACTGACTCAAACAGGCTAAACATGACAGAAGTCTGATTCATGGTATGTATGCAGATCTGTTTTTATGGTCATTCATGTTATGGTCATTCAAACAAGCCTACTTACTGTTGGCTGTTGGCTATTGTTTTACTATGTTCTATTTGCATTTAGTATTACATTTTATGGACTTGTGTTGTCTTCAATGCACCTTATGTATGCTTGGAAGTGTTGAGGATATTATACACAGGGCTACTTACTGTTAATGTGATGAATACTGTTTTATTATATTATTCTTGTTTTGTACATTAGTGGACATGGAACTGTTGGGGGAAAAAACTCTCCTACTTAGTTTTAAAGATGCAACATTTTGCACTTTTGTGTCAAGCCTTGTAACCGAAGCTTTCCTACTTTTTTATGGACTAGTTGCTTTCTGTAATGATTTATGTTGATACAATTTAAAGTAAAAGTTCATTTAATGTATTAGTATCTATTAACACTACTGTAAGCAAGAGTTATTTGTAGTGGTTCCTTGACAAAGTATTGTGTGGCCCACAAACCCCCAGTGATTTTCCTATTTGGCCCACTTGCTAATGAAGTTGAATAGCCCTGCACTATGGTTACCGCGTCGGCGGCGTTGTTTCGTTCCTACCATAGGTCCTACCACTGGAAGAGGTCCCGACGCCTCTTGATGACGCTACTTAAGCCAATAGAGTCTGTATGCAGACCACAGCAAGGAGGCGGATCCTAAAGGGGGTGGATCCTATAGGGGGGGGGGCGTTTCCTAAAGGGTTATGAGCCCCACCCCCACGTATTTCTTAAAGGTATATGACGCTCTGTTTCTCATTTATTTTAATGCTTTGAATGAATCATAAACGAACTTTGAAAAATAATAATTATAATTAATTTGCATAAAGAATGAAGAGTATACAACCCACAGAGAAGACAAATTAATTGACCTATTGACAGATCATAATGAATACAGAGTCAATTTGATAGTTTATCATAACATAGGATACATTAAACTCATAAATTGTAGGCATATCATTTTTTACTGTTTGTGCAGTGGTAGTAATTATTATTCAAATCAATCAACTACGTTTTATGGAAGATATTGCTGTATATCATTTAACAACATGAGTAGAGGTTTCTGTACACCTAAAATACTGAAGTTGAAGTTACTGTCCTGATGTGTATCATTCATTTGTTCATGTTGTGTCTGGTGGTAAGATTAATTAATTAATTAACGTATTTATTATTTTTGAAACATTACAATACACATGAAATACTAAACATGAAATGTATAGTACATACCAATACATTGTACAAAGGAAAATATATACAGTACATACAAAGAGGAACGTCTTCATTAAACATAAACATTTTATTGGGTGTTCTAATTCAGCAACCACAAAATATGTGCCCAGATTTCATTATCTCTGACTTCATCAACCAAAAGATCAATTTTGATATTTAACATGAACTCAGAAAGAAAAACACAGTGTCTGCCTTATACAACTTTTGTTGGTCATCTTTGAATATCATCCAAGTTTTGTAGATGGACAATTTTGCTATTATTAGTATAAGGTTTACACTAGGCTATATATTTCACTATGGGGTGTGTTAAGACCCAGAATGATATTTGGCTATTTCTGTGTAAATTCCACTTTGAACAGAGACAAGATAAGGGCAGCAACTTGAGTTGCCCAAGCATCGACATGAAACACACGTAATGGTCTGCTCTGTGACCAAACAAACAGCACATAGAGGAGTAGGGACAAGCTTCCATTTGTACAGGTTTTACATATTTGGAAGAATGTCATGTAATATTTGAAAATTGAATTCTGGCAATTGACCCTCTGGAGAAATTGTCTGTAGCTGCCATACATTATTTGACTTGCTGTTTGTCAACCACAGCTTCCCAGTACGTCTGTATGTATGATGTCTGCTTATATTGTTTTACAATTACATCCTGTCAGAACCATGTGTACATTGTCAATGTAATCTTATTCAAAGGAAGAATCAGAGCATAATAAATGAAGCGGTAATACACTAATACTTGCTATGTACCCTATGTCTGATGCATTATGAACATAATGTATTATAATCAGCTTATAACACTGTATAATTATAGTTATAAGAACTCATTAATGCTCATAAATGAACTAGTTGATGTGGGATTCAACAATAGTAGGACTCAAGTGTCTCCATTCTCTAGGGTGTGAGCTTGCTTTACTGAACAGGACTATGATGCACAGCTTCCCAGTATGTCTGTATGTACAGTATGATGTCTGCTTGTGCATTGTTTTACAATTACATCCTGTCAGAGCCATGTGTACATTGTCAATGTAATCTTTGGGTTTTGCTTCTATTATTTAGAAGCAGGAGCCATTTTTTAGGGATTGCCTTTCTAATAATGAATAATTCACTTACCCAATTCCTTTTATCCTGAAGCTTATGGCATATCTTTAATGCAAATTATACCTGAGTCAATCCAATGTTGATACATTAATGAATTTCCTCTAAGATCCGTTATATACTTAGATCCCCAAATGGTCTGGTTTCCAACCTCATCTCCTGTACGGCTCCTTTAATGTTCCACCCCCTGCTTTCTGCCAGCTAGCCCATCTTTGAATGACACATTGATAGAAAGAAGGAATCCCTGTTAAAATCAAGGTCTTTTCCGAATCAATTGAGAAATAGTTTAGGCAATAGCTTCCAGTCCCCTGATGTTGGGTGATTGATCCATAATACGCTTCAACCAACCATAATGAAGTGCTTCTCTGTGAGATAAAAATATATAGCATTTTAAACCCTGTCTCATAATCTCCAGTGATAACTGATATTTTTCAATTGTATGCCTCTTTCCAGACCAAATAGTCTAGGGGTAAGATGAATAACTTGCCTTTGGATAAGTTGAGCCTATAAATAAGGGAAAATACCCATACACCACATGGCTTTAATAAATACATATTGTTTATGAGGAGAGAAAAGCTGTGTTTTTCATCAACGCATATATGGAAAGGAAGTTACATCAACACACATAAGATAATTGCATAACACAAATTCCCCTTAAACCTTCATCTTATTCAAAGGAAGAATTAGAGCATAATAAATGAAGCGGTAATACTGGCTATGCATCATACTTATAATGTATTATAATCAGCTTATAACACTATAATTATTGTTATAGGAACTCATTGATGCTCATAAATGAAGCAGTTGATGTGGGATTCAGCAGTAGTAGGATTCAAGTGTCTCCATGCTCTCTGAAAACGTATGTAGGATTTAGTAGGCGTTTTTAGAATCGGCTATACAGTTATACAGAAAGACCAGAGTTTGCTCTGAAAAGGAAGTGTTTTAAGGAAGATTTCAGAACCCATGGTGTAGGACTAAAACACATACACGCATATTACAATCACTCACTTAGACTGGCCTCCAATGTGTTAAAACAAGAGACACAGATCAGTGTCCCTTATGGGGTTAATTAGGGTTAGGCTTGGGGATAGGGGTAAAGATAGTTTTGAGGGAACATAGGGCTGACTGTAGGTACGCTCCCGTATGCACAAATTACTCAAGTATAAATACATCAGCCCATTGTGTCCGATGACAGCGGAAGGAGAAAGCTGGTTAGGAAGGCGTAACTCCTTTTCCCCGCAGCGTTCCATAATTTAAGCATTGGTCTGTTTATAGGAAAACATATGCTTATGCACTGTGCAGTTGTGGAGGATGCAGGACTTAAACATAAGCATGATTAAAACCAGCTACGCCATTACCCTCTCGACAACAAATAAATTATTATTATTAACAGACAGAACAGTGGTGACTAGGAACTCTCAAGTAAACACGTGGCTCATAACCCTTTAGGAAACGCCCCCTATAGGGGGCCATCTCACTTAAGCTGCGACGTTGTTGACATTCGGGGCGCTGGATCTGTGCTAGGACGCCATGCTACCATACCTCAGAATGTTTGTGTGTTATTGTTGCTTATGTGTGTGTCCTTATGACAGAGGTTAACTCGGGTGCTTATGATGTGTGTTTCCTTACGATATTGTTAACAGAGGTTAACTCGGGTGCTTATGGTGTGTGTGTACTTAGGATATTGATGTGAGTGTATGTGTTTAGCTTAGGATATATTGTGTTTTGGTGACGGCGTTGTACTTGTGCGAAACGTCTCACCAGTTCTGTCTTAAGTGTCCTGATTCGTGACTGTGATATTCTGTGGCCTTCGTTTTTGTGTACTGTTGTGTATTGACAGCTCAGAGCCTTTGAACAGCCTGCACGTTGTTTAAATGTATGTTACTAACTAGCAAGTTGTTAACTGGAGCTTCAATTTTGTAGGTCAACCATTCCCAGAGGTCTGGAGAAACACCATTAAAAACGTGGATTGTAGCTAAAGAAGATGGAGAGGTTGTTACAGCAAACTGTAACTGTATGGCTGGTGCAGCATCTGATATTTAAGAAGTGTGTTACATTTGAAATGGCAGAAAGTCTTGTTGCAATTTCCAGATATTAAAAGAGGTCCCTTGAGTTTCTCTGGTAATTATCAATAGTAGCAGTTAAGTGAATACTGTTCAAACAATACTTGTGTTTGTGTTTTATATTGATTTCTCTGTTTTATCCTTACATAAAGGTGAGGACTAAAATGGCTCTAAACAAGGGCTGTTTAGAGTAAACAGGGTTGTATTGCCCTGTGGGGGAGGTGTAGGCATGCAGGACAGGGTGCTAGGTGGGGGGAAGAGTATATTCTGCTTAAGATCTCTAGCATGTCATGTTTCAGGGAAGTCTACATATCTTGAATAGTATATGTGTGGGTTTAATTACTTTGTATTCTGTGTAACCAGAAGTTGGAGATATGACAGATGAAATATTTGTGTTATCTTAAATATCCTTTAAGACACATCTGAGGTCTCTGGAATGTGGGGGGGGGGGGGGGGGGGTGTGTGTGTGTGTGGAGGCTGAGTAAACTCCACCCCTTCCTGTTTCTGTTGGTATGAAAGCCTATTCAGCTTTTTGTTCTGTCTCTCTCTTCTCGCGCCGCCCGGACCGGAAGGTCGTGGCAGCCCGTGAACAAGGGCCAGGAGTAGGCATACTCCTGACATTACGCATATGATATGATATGGCTTTGTATGGTAATGTATTGATTGTATTGCATTGTTATATTACCATTAAAATAGATTATTGTTTTTAACGGATACTTGTATGTTCTGGATTCCTTCCTGTATGATAACCAGCTTGTTAGGGACGCGCGGAGATTTGGAAAGCGGACCAGTTGTCCCTCAAAATCTCTATCACTGGGTAAGTCATAAAATAAATATCCCAACCCAAAGCATATTTGACAACACTTAAGCTCAGACAAAATAATGCCTGCTATAATATTCATGTTATACCATTACTAGCTTTTGCGATCAATCTAGTTATTCTAGTATGTCTCTGTCTATACAGTTTGTCAGAATCCTGCTCACATGTTGGAGCAGTTCTGTTTGCAATCGAAGCCGGTGTGAAGATGAGAGAGACTGCACCACTGAGAAGTGCAAGTGGCTAATGCCATCACATGTCAAAAAGGTATTCAGACCCCAGTGGTCAGTCAGCTGTTCATGCCGTCCTTGCCTGTCTCATTGTTACACTGCAACTACATGTATGTTCACATATATGTTGGTCTGTCTCTCACATGTGCAGATTCCTGCTGTTCCAGTTGCGATGATAGACTTCTCATCCGCAAAATCCAAAAAGCAAAAACTGGATGATGCCATTGCTGGAAGGACAGGTGAGAAGCACACATTTCAGCGTCCCACAGTCCAGGGTTCAAAATTGGAGCGAGGATCAGAGAGGTATATGCAGTTTGTCAAGACTTTGAGCAGAAATTCCCCAAGAAGTGCTGCACTGATGTCCAGGGAACCATATTACAAAGAATTTGTCCCTAAATCTGTGAGCAAGCTACCTAAACCACTACCTCAGTATAGGACACCAGAGATGCTACAGCTATCCCCAACAGAGTTGCAGAATGCATGCCAGGACTTCAGACAGGAAGAGCTGACACAGCCACAGGTCCAGGCAGTAGAGGAGGAGACCAGAAACAAGAGCTTATCATCAATATGGTTTAGCCAAAGAGCAGGAAGGATCACAGCCTCAAGACTGAAGCAGGTTCTACAGACTAGTCTTGCACAGCCAT
Source organism: Pseudochaenichthys georgianus (assembly GCF_902827115.2). NCBI lineage: Eukaryota > Metazoa > Chordata > Actinopteri > Perciformes > Channichthyidae > Pseudochaenichthys > Pseudochaenichthys georgianus. The sequence goes on from NC_047509.1 coordinate 21,021,392, forward strand.
CAAAGTCCTTGATCAAGTCCATATGCTACCCAGAGGCACACAAGTTCTCTACAGCTGCAACAAGGTATTTATTAGGGATTAGGGAGCCAATCGGAATGGAGTATTCACCCAGACCATGGTATAATTAAGCAATAGCTCACGACAGGCCGTGGTATATGGTCATTATATCACAGCTAAGGGGTGTGGTTCGGCCCGACGCGAAGCGTCTGGACCGCTGCGTAAAAAGGAGGGTTTCTGCCCCGTTACTTCTCCGCTGCTTCCTTGTTCCAGTTTGAAAAGAAACTGTATACAGTTTTTCTCAGACGCGGAGGGATACCGACTTGTTGTGAAAAGTAACTTACAATTCTACCCGTGGTATACGCTGATTATATCACAGCTAAGAACCAATCAGATTGCTTGATTTGACTTGTCCGTTTTATAATGTACAATGTTCTAGTTCTGTTCCTTGTTGTATACATTACAGGTATGGATGCAAATACGAGGCAACTGCCCGAAAGCAGTATGAAGGAGTACAAAGTCTGCACCACCAGGGTTTCAGCTGTAAAGACAGCGGGCTTTGGCTGAACCCTCAATGGCCATACATGGGAGCGTCGCCAGACGGATGTGTCACGTGCACCTGCCATGGAACTGGTATCTGTGAGATAAAGGTAAGTTATTTGTTCAGTATTGTGCTACAGTAAAGCGGGTAAGTATAGGATTGTGACGTGATCCTGAGTCTGGGGATCCTCTCCCAATACATTTTGAGCTGCAGACACCTATTTACAGTACAATATATTACTTTTCTTTTCATTGAACTTTTAGTGCCCACACAGCAAACAAGAGGAGGCCAATCTTTGCCTGTGTGCTGGAGAACAGGGCTTCTGTCTCGTCAACGATGGGGGCACTGTGAAGCTGGACAGGAGACATGCCTACTACCATCAAGTACAGGCTCAGCTCCACGTCGTTGACGTTGACTACTGCAACTTTGTTGTCTGGACTAAAAATGACCTCTTTGTAGAGAGAATTGTGCGTGATGTGGACCTGTGGGACAACATCATTCCCAGAGTTGAGAGTTTCTTCAGACTATGTGTTCTCCCTGAAGTGTTGGGACAGCAACTTACAAGGGGAAAGGTACAAGTCATAAAGAGTTGGTGTTCTCGTTTTTTTCCACAAGAACATGATAGTGCATAACTATCAGGTGACTAAAAGCCTCCTCTCCCTGTCTGCTGTTCCATTTCTCAGTTTCAGTTGCAAGATGATCAGGAGGGAGAGAAGGCGTGATTACCAGCACCTGTGGTCTGTCCTGGTCCCGGAAGTTGTGGTTCTCTCCTTGTTGCATTATTATTTGCACAGTGGCAGCTCTTTAACCTGCATTACAGCACCTTCATATTCACTGACCACATTCACTAGAGGAAGTATATAGTATATAGTGTGATATATTGCTATTGTAAAAAAGATGTTTACTGAAAAGATTAAATGATACTAAGAAGACTGAATAATACATGGTTTCTTATTTACATTTACAATAACCCTCAATGGCCATACATGGGAGCGTCACCAGACCAATTGTCATCTCTAGAATATTGTTGAATGAATTAAGCCTGAATGTAGATGAAAGTTGTATATTGAGAAGGGCTACACAATTTACAACACACAAAAAGATGTTTACTGAAAAGACTTGAACACAAGATGTTTGAACACAAAAATATGTTTACTGAAAAGATTAAATGATACTGAATAATACATGGTTTCTTATTTACAAGACTACAGCTCCATGACTTTACTCCAATGGGACGACAGACACTGACAGATTAGACAAGGCACAGTAAATAACCCCAATCTTGTCAATTAATGCTAGTGCCTCACCTGGTTTTGTTAGCATGTGCTCTATGGGCACAGCCCTGCTTTGCAGAATCTGATATTTTCTTCTGACTAATCCTATGACTCTTTCGACATGAATACGCACATTAGCTATTTTTCTTGTCTCTTCCCCTGGTGAATGCAGGCATCTTTAGTGAAGCACAGTAAAATCCCACACTATCGCCAATATCGAACCCACGGTCTGCTAGGACAATATCTCCAGGTAACAAGTTTTTTAGGAGCCCACTCTGTATTGTGATCTGTTTATCACTAACTCTTCCTCCCCAGGCACAAGATATGTAAGTGACATAGCCTTGGGGAGCAACACCAATCATAAATGTAACATGGTGATGCTTGTAGTTGGACCATGTTCGTGCTCTAGCTAGTAAATTAGAGGGCCTCTCAATAAAAACTTCAAAACAGTCAACAATCACAGCAACTCTACATCCAAATGCCTGTCTGAATCCCATTGGCATTGTAGCTTGAAGTACATGTCGCTCTGGCCACTCAATTATAAATTCTGTACTCTCATGAAGTATGTCAATTACCTTATGCCAAATTATAGAAGCAGTGGAGAGAGAGATGTTGAACCTGAAAGCCAAATCTTTCAGAGGGAGATTTTGTCTCAGCCTCAGCAAAACTAAAATGAACTGTTCAAATTTGGAGAGCACAGACATAGGGCCACAGGTGATGTAGGGCTCGCACAGTTGAAAAACCTGAAGTAAAACTAAGAAGTTGGGGAGCCCGGTGTAAAATGTTGTCTTCTCTTCGTTGTTCTCAAAGGACTCCTGGTTGAACTTTGTGTCCAGTGCCTTTGTCCGAAGATCTCCCAGCTCTGTTGTGTTCTGTCTCAGAACATCCTCCATCCTCTCGATGTCCTCCATCGTTAAATCAGTCTGGCATCCTGCATCTGCATACAATATAGCAGTAGCAAGCATAATTAGTTATTTAAAATAGTCAAATATGAATGTGAATTGTTTTGAAGTTATCTTTTTGACAACCTTTTTACAGACATGCAAGTTCTCTGTTCCAATTATTGCAGATTCTCAAGTTAGTACTCTATTTTCTAAACCTAAACCTAATTCAAAGTTTGCATTGATTTTCAGACAATCACATTTGTAATATGTAATAATAATGCTGGTGGTTAATTTACCTTGTTGGTCATTTAATATCCCACTGGTGTCCTCTGGTTGTGGGCTGTCAGACAGGGGCTGTGTCGGTTCTGGGCTCTCGGTTGTCTGCAGGAGATCCAACAAAGCCGCTGCACATTCTGATTGTCTTTGTTGGTCTTCCTTGAGCTCCATCCTCTGCTCTCGTCGAAGAGATGCCTCTGATCTGGGCTTACTTGTTGTGTGGTAACCGAGGCTAACAGTGGGAGCCCAGTCTACCGACTCAACGTCACCCAAAGCGCTAGGGCACCCTAAAAAGTCCCAACAAAGTCCATATTAGACTAAAGTGGTCGCTGCAGACACGTGCATTAGATGACTCTGCTCCTCCCGACCGCAGATGTAGGTTGGAAAGCCATTTTTTCCGGCGTTCTTCGGTTAGCTTCTTATATTGCTCAGATTTATGGACGACAACCTTCGGCACTCGGTAAAACCTCTTGTTTTTCTCTCGGCCGGATCGATTGGAACAACCGTAAACTACACAACACACCGGCATTTTCACACACAAATTACTTCCTGACCTCCAATGGAATTTCGCGCCAAAGGAACGCAGCGGTGTGACGTCAAGTGAAACCAAGCTATTGAAGTATCATTATTTTGCATCTTGTTGAATGTCAAATCGTATCGAACTGTATCGCAACAGGGGTGAATCGTATCGTATCGCCTGGTGTTTCAAATGTATCGTTAATGTATCGTATCGTTGGCAACGTATCGAGATGCGCATCGCATCGGCCTCAGTCATGGAGATGCACATCCCTACTACTTACATGTTCACTTACTTTTGTATGTATAACAAACAAACGTTCTATGTCTATGCGAGAAGCAAGGCGAGGCAAGCTAAGTGTATTTAAAAATAGCACAATTCATACTCCTTGGCAATTTAAAGTGTTTTACAAATGAGCTGCTAAAACTTAGGTTGGCTATATAGTTCAGGGAAATTGTAAACCATACAAAACAGATAATTACCTGTCCAAGAGAAAAAGGGCGACCATTAGGGGTGTTGAAAATAATCGTTTCTACGATGCATTGCGATGCGGACGTGGACGATTCGGTCTCGATGCAGGGACGGAAGATAATCGGTTATAGAGTAGTAACGTTGCTTCCTGATTTTCCGGCCGCGGCTTTACTATAACATTTTTTCTGTCACTTTAATATCAAATCGGTCGGTGACGCAGAGATCAGGGAACAGACGTGACAGCGGCATAGCAACACGGAGCAGTCTGCTTTATCCACCAACACAAGAACACCAGTCCAGAACCGACAGCAGGACCCGCTCTCAATCACTCCGTGTCAGAGCCGCAGCGACACGGAGTGTGACAGGGATTTATGTTTTTCAAAAATAATCGCGTTACAATCATGTCAGGTTTTTGGTGGATTTAATTAAGTCTTGGATTGCAAAGTATGAATGTCCTCTAGCAATTTTCAGACGATATATACGTGTGTAAAGTTTGTGAAGGCAGGAGGAAAAAAGCTTCCGCGATCACCGTCTCCTCTCCGTTCCTCCAAGCCCCGCCCCCTCCCTGAAAATAATGAGTGACATGCTGATAGTGACCCGATAGAAACTTTGTTATTCACTTAATCACTGAGATATAATGAAGCTAATTTAATCTCATACATTCATGGGATTTATGTAACAGTAAGACAGAGAATGTAAGTGTGCACCCACATGCACTATTTTTGTTTGTATATGCTGTTGTAAATACTCCTGTTGTCTGCTGTGTTCAGACTCAAGTCCTGTGTGTGATGCCTCATTCAGGACATTCAGTGTCCTTTCTTAACAGAAGACTGTTGCTAGAAGCTGCAGCTAGACTGCAGAAGCATTAGCTTTCTGTTTTTGAGGATGGAACAACTTCACACACGGAGGCTAGACCTATACAATTAATTTATTTTGGTTTATAAATTAATGTCAAGACATTTATGTTATTGATTTCTGAAGCACTTTCTAAATAATAAAAAGAGAGTTCATATGTATTTACTGCATGTATGCATTGATGAAAAATAAGCCATGTGCAGTAATATAGAAAATTGAGGATGCAACGCATTGGTATGAATCGTGATGCACCGTGATGCACCGGGATATCGAACCGAATCGAATCGTTGACAGGATAATCGTAATCGAATCGAATCGTGAGACCAGTGAAGATGCACAGCCCTAGCGACCATGGCGTCAGATTTCAGCTCGGTGTGTTCCATTAGTAGTCGCCATCGTTGAAAAGCAACTCCGATATTGACTCTGGTTTGACTTCTCCTAGTTTCCGCTTTCTTTTTGTTCTTAATTTGCTCCATGAAAGTTTTTCTTTTGCGACCGGTAGACGATGTTGAACCTAACTCTGCCATGGTGAAAGTGTCCACTACCTGTTGCTGGCGACTCATCAAGTACTGCTGCCCGGTGACGTAAATGGGAAACACGCCCAATGACGGCACGCGCAATGGGGGCACGAGATAAGTTTGTGCGTGCACGAGATGGAAGGCTGACAGGCAGGTCGGCCATCCAGTTATTTTAGCCGGGCCGGCTACCCGGATGTTAAGAGTATTCAATGGAATATTACAAAAAGTGTATCTTGAGCCGGTTTCTCAAACGTACCTACCCCACCTTTAAGTTTCCACCGTAAGAAATAGCATTTTGGGTGATATTTATGGTGTGGTTTTGGCGCGAAATAGACGCGGTCTGCGCCATTTTGTTTATTTACATGGCAACACTTTCAGATTTTTCTTTCTTTTCTTTTGTAAAGATGTGCAGCGCAGATGTAAAGGACTTTTTGTGATTGTTCTCAGAATAAATGCCAGAAAACACACTCAGTGTTAGGGCTGTACAAGGGCGTGGAATGAAATGCACGATGCAGAGACAAACAAAGTATCAAAATAAAGTGTTTTAATGTAGACAGGTCATAACACACTGAATACATAAAGAAACAAAACAAAAACTACTAATACACTAATCTAACTCTATGGACGATAACTCTCTGGACAATGACAAAATGATCTTACGCTGGAAGGCTTGGAACACACAAGACAATCTGGCAACGAGACAGGGGAAGACGAGAACTATATATACTAGACAGACAACACCAGGTGAAGACAATTAGACAATCACAACAGCGGGAAAACAGACAAGGGAGGAAACGTACTTTAGACACATGAGGGTAGACAAGACTATCAAAATAAAACAGGAACCTATCTAAACACATAACATGAAACCTAAACTAGGGAACAATCTTAGCAGAGCCGTCTACGCACAACAGTACCCTCCCCTCTAGGGACGACACCTGATGGCCCTGGGACCTCCGGATGACACCTGTAGTAGTCCTCGATTAAGTCTTTGCCCACGATAAAACGTGGACGGCACCCAGGACCGTTCTTCAGGACTGTAGCCCCCCCAATCAACCAGAAATTGAGGACCTCGGCCTCGATTTCTCACTAACAGGAGACGTTTGACAGAGTACAGCGGACCGCCATCAACAACACGGGGGGGGGGTTTGGAGGGTGGAACCAGGGGACTGTCCAGAACCGGCTTGATTCGGCTGACGTGGAACGTTGGATGAACCCGTAGTGACCTGGGCAGACGGAGACGGACAGATACAGGATTGATTATTTTAGTGACAGGAAATGGACCCACAAACCTTGGAGCGAGCTTCTTTGACAAGACCCTGAGTGGCAGGTCCTTTGTGGACAACCACACCCGCTGCCCCGGTCTGTATATAGTAGGTGCCGCCCGCCGCCGTTGATCCGCCACCGTCTTCATCCGAGCCGAATTCCTCAGGAGGACCCGACGAGCTGCAGCCCAGACACGGTGGCATCTTCTGACTAAGGCGTGAGCAGATGGCACCACCACCTCCTTCTCAGTTTCTGAGAATAGAGGAGGCTGATAGCCAAAGACACAGTGAAAGGGAGACAGACCGGTAGCTGAGGTGGGCAAAGAGTTGCATGCATACTCCACCCATGTCAGATGCTCGCTCCAGGTTGCAGGGTTCTGAGAAACCAGGCAGCGCAGGCACGTCTCCAGCTCCTGATTCAGCCGTTCCGTCTGTCCGTTGGACTGGGGATGATAACCTGAGGTGAGGCTGACGGACGCTCCCAGGAGGGTGCAAAACTCCTTCCAGAACCTGGAGGCCAAGACCAAAGAGCTGTCAAAGGACACCAGAAACAAAATTGTAGACCTGCACCAGGCTGGGAAGACTGAATCTGCAATAGGTAAGCAGCTTGGTGTGAAGAAATCAACTGTGGGAACAATTATTAGAAAATGGAAGACATACCAGACCACTGATAATCTCCCTCGATATGCGGCTCCACGCAAGATCTCACCCCGTGGGGTCAAAATTATCACAAGAACGGTGAGCAAAAATCCCAGAACCACACGGGGTGACCTAGTCAATGACCTGCAGAGAGCTGGGACCAAAGTAACAAAGGCTACCATCAGTAACACACTACGCCGCCAGGGACTCAAATCCTGCAGTGCCAGACGTGTCCCCCTGCTTAAGCCAGTACATGTACAGGCCCGTCTGAAGTTTGCTAGAGAGCATTTAGATGATCCAGAAGAGGATTGGGAGAATGTCATATGGTCAGATGAAACCAAAATAGAACTTTTTGGTAAAAACTCAACTAGACGTGTTTGGAGGAGAAAGAATGCTGAGTTGCATCCAAAGAACACCATACCTACTGTGAAACATGGGGGTGGAAACATCATGCTTTGGGACTGTTTTTCTGCAAAGGGACCAGGACGACTGATCCGTATAAAGGAAAGAATGAATGGGGCCATGTATCGTGAGATTTTGAGTGACAACCTCCTTCCATCAGCAAGGGCATTGAAGATGAAACGTGGCTGGGTCTTTCAGCATGACAATGATCCCAAAGACACCGCCCGGGCAACGAAGGAGTGGCTTCGTAAGAAGCATTTCAAGGTCCTGGAGTGGCTTAGCCAGTCTCCAGATCTCAACCCCATAGAAAATCTTTGGAGGGAGTTGAAAGTCTGTGTTGCCCAGCGACAGCCCCAAAACATCACTGCTCTAGAGGAGATCTGCATGGAGGAATGGGCCAAAATACCAGCAACAGTGTGTGAAAACCTTGTGAAAACTTACAGAAAACGTTTGACCTCTGTCATTGCCAACAAAGGGTATATAACAAAGTATTCAGATGAACTTTTGTTATTGACCAAATACTTATTTTCCACCATAATTTGCAAATAAATTCTTTAAAAATGTGATTTTCTGTTTTTTTTTCTCATTTTGTCTCTCTTTAGTTGAGGTATACCTAGGATGAAAATGACAGGCCTCTCTCATCTTTTTAAGTGGGAGAACTTGCACAATTGGTGGCTGACTAAATACTTTTTTGCCCCACTGTATGTAGACACGTTAGTTTAGCTGCTATAGGCTTGGACTGTTGGGGGGGGCACCTTACTCCGTTTTTCTATTTGTACCTGTGTACTCTCATGTTCCGATTAACCCAGCTTCCCCCAAATCTCTTTTTTGTGTCCATATATACACCGGGATCCTGAGTCGAGGCTAATCCTGTTGCTGTGGTCGTGTGTCCTGGATCCTCTATCCTGAGTACTAGATCTGGGTCCTGGACTTCGAGTCGTGGCTGAACCTGTCTCTGCGGTCCTGCCTGACTCTCACCATACTACTTCCCTGATGGCTCCCACAGGATTGCTGACATCCTCGTGGATTCATCTTCTTATTATAGACACATGCATTTCCAAACATTTGGTCTACCTATGTTGTAAATGTATTATCTTTTCGATTTACACACGGCATCTATTGCACGTCTGTCCGTCCTGGGAGAGGGATCCCTCCTCTGTTGCTCTCCCTGAGGTTTCTCCCATTTCCCCTTTAAAGGGAAATGGAAACACTTTTCAAACTGCTTTCCATGCGACAATATTACCATTAGGAAATGTATTTATCTAGTCTATTTCCAATATAAACGATCGAGATACGCAAATTTACTTTTTGAAATATGTGCCTAATGACCATGGGTGCTTCCATTGCTCCGGGACTTTCCCAGTGACGTCACTGATTGGGTACGGCTTCCTGGGCCAAAGCTCAATAACAAACAACATGGCGTGCAATGCACCAGTAGTTTACATTACAAGAAAACGGTCGTCGTCAGGAGTTTATTGTATTGCCCCAGGCTGCACAAATGGATTTTATACAAAGAAGGAAGAAGTACATTTCCATAGGCTGCCACTAAAGGATGAGAAGCTGCTCAAAGTCCAGTCTGGATGCCTGGTTCAATACAAAACATTGGATTTGAAGCCAGGATCTGTTCCCACAATATTCGATTTCTCAACGTATGCAGTCGGGAACACCGACCGTCCCAGCACGTCGGCCGCGCAAGACAATGACAGTGTCAACAAACGTGAAGTTCGAGCCACCAAACGAGTTGCTTCAGCTGCCGAGAGAGAGGTAAATATTGCAGCACTACCAGATTACTAGCTCACACATGTATTTACTGAAACAGTGTGACCTTATTAATTAACGCAATCGCGTCCAAACTAAATGGTAGCTATTATGACGTACAATAGAGAATTGGGGGTGTTCTATAGCTCAACTAATTAAACTGGCATACACACGCTCATCTGTCGAAAACAGCCCTAAAAAGGCTAGTATTGCTATTGATGGATGGTATTGCAGGACCCCAGAGCGCACGGAGCACAGAGCGGACAGCAGATAACGGAATTGCAGTTGTATTGCTTATAGATTATCAGAACATTTCAAAGGGGACACAGCCCCATTGGATATTAACCTATGGATTAACTACATCATCGTTTTTATCGTTGTAATGCCATTGAAGACCAGTTTAGACCAGACAATGAGGAAGGTAAGCCGTTAGCCTGGCGTATGTTAGTACCTAGCGCCACTTGTTTTGATGTACGTTTTTGTGGATAACCTCGCGAGTTTGTATCTTTCAGTGTTGAGGTGGGCACCGTTAGATTCTGTGTCTCCTTGCGATCATAAACGATGTGTTGGATGTGCGGCTAGGATAAGTAATAATGGAGCTAGGAGTGATTTTCGGTGCAGTAATAGGTTAGCATTTTCGCTCGGGGCTAATTCAGAGGCTCACTGTTAGCATTGTGTTTTTTTAATTTTTTTATTCCGGATCGTATGCCACTCTATTCGACCGAATCGGTTCATAAGCATAGGCCATGGGATGCCTGGTAACTGTAGATGCTTCCACATCAATGTCATCTCCCGACGAATAGTCAAATTCATCGTTCAAAACGTCGATCTCATTGCAAAATTCCTCCATCGCTGCCATATCTGCTACGTTGTGTTGACTTCAGGTGGAGCGAAAACACAGCCAGTGACGTCACCATTTGGGACTCCCCTAATGGCGGTGGCCTGGTCCCGGAATTCCCCACCCGGCCGGCGGATAATTAATTTTCTTTTGGCGAGTAATATCATATACAATAAATATTACGATCAATATCCATTGTAAAATCAATAAACTACCGGAATATTATAACTGTAATTGGTGTTTCCTTTCCCCTTTAAACTGTGGGGTTTCTCTGGAAGTTTTTCCTTGCACGATGTGAGGGTCAAAGGACAAAGGGTGTCGTATTGTCATACTGATATTCTGTACAAACTGTGAAGACCACTGAGACAAATGTAACATTTGTGATATTGGGCTATATAAATAAACATTGATAGAATAGAGATCAGTACCGTGGAGGGTAAGAAAGTGGAATGTTCACTGTTCAGTGGTAGAAAGCTAGTCAGGGGAGTTGTGACAGGAACCCTGTGTGAATGTGAAAGGGAATAAAACAAATGCAAAAACAAGTGATGTTAAACGCATGAAAGCAAACTGCAATGGGATTAAAGAAGATAGTCTTTCGGTTCTGATCACCTTTGATGAAAAAAGGCTTCCGGGAAAGATACTTACTGGATATATGTGTTATGATGTGAGACCGTATGTTCCACCACCACTATGTATCAGGTGTCAGTGCTTGTTCGTTATATATATGAACATTTGGTACATTACCGTATTGTAACTTGTTTCCAGAGTAGAGCCACCAGGGGTCGCTGTGTTTGGTTCAGTTCAACTACTGTTTTACTGTCTGACATGTTGAAGCTGTAATTGTTCTATTTGTGGATTTGTTATGGCTGGGAAAATGTGTTCTGCTGTCTCATTTCGAACATGTTAATTTTAACATCAACTGCAGTAATATTGTAGTATTTGCACTTTGGTTTAATCCATACACTTTGATTTCACAATAGACTAAATATCACATAAACAGTATGTCTGAAGTTTACAGTTAAGATATACCCTATCTATATGGGTCTAATCTGAATGGGTTTATAGCACCATCTGGCTCATTCATCTGGTCCTATATGTTCATCGTTGGGCCACATGAGGGCGCTACAGACCTGCAGTAAACATGTCTGCCTCCCTTTCAATGTGTTCAATGGTCTGTTTGAGATTAGGTGCCATCAAAGCAAGATCACACATGATCATCTGCAGACTATGCAACAGAAAGAATACTTGACATGAAGACATTCATGTTAGACCCTCATCTGTTTATATTAATGTCAGACTCTAATGCCACTCTCTTATATATGTTAACAGATAGTTTCAATTAGTCTCATGTTTACATATTTACTATTATTTTATTCTTTGATCACATTTAAGCAGAGAGAGGGAGCAGGCCAAGACATTTTACCGGGACATTCCACCTGTCAAAACCAATTTCCTGAGAGTTTCGACACAGAAACAATGCAGCTGCAAAGATTTGATCATTTCCTTTCAAACAACCTGAGTGCCAGTCCCTTCTCACTCTATCCAGATTTCAAATTTGTTTTATGTGGCCTGGAGCTGCATACTTTTATATTATTTGGACATGTTTTCTCTTTAGGTCTTGCTTAAAAAACACGAACATTTTTCAGGGCCTAGCTTCCATAAAGATTAGACTCTTTAGTATTCAGGCCAATATTTTTGATGACAGCAAGTTCGCCCAGGAAGAAGCCAATGTCTAATATTAACTGACATTCTCTAAAAGCAGTTTGCAGAGGTAATGCCTTCTCTGTCACAGCATACAGCACATCCTCTGTCAAGGAGAAGAGTATGAGAATATTATGTTAAACCTTATAATTATAGATATGTTATTCAAATATTTTTAGCTGTCTGCTGTCTTATTGTTGGAAATAGGCTTCAGCTCAGTGTTTGCAGCATTACTACGCTCTGTGCAGGTCTGTCATCCTTTTTGGGGTCCTCTTAGGTAAACGGCCCTTACTGCAGCTTTGCAACATCTGGAACCAATACAGCTGTGCTTGCTATCTGTGGGACCAGGGGGCTCGGAGGTTGTAGGCTGGGTTGGGGGGGCGAGGGGTTGGGCTAGTTGCTGCTTTGGCCCTGGGGGTCCATGTGTCCCTGACTTCAAAATAGACTTGATTGCTAACAGCTGGCAGTCCTAACTCACCCGGTGTCAGAGCTCTCCTCTGATGTCAACCTTGTCAGTATCAAGGCCCGGACAATGGAAGAGCAGCAGCACACTAAAGGTAGAGAGGAGGACTGTGTGAAATGAGATTCAGAGAATAACCCTTTTCTGTGAAGGTTGTTACCATAAATAACTTTCTTAGTTGTTGTCAAGCCACCTCTGGATGAAGCTGAAAATGTACATTAATTAAACAGTAAAAAAAGAGATGAGTTCATGCAGGAAAAATATTCTTCAATAACAATCAACACGAAAGAAATATGAACACTAAAGCTCAAAATAGTCATAAATGCATCCATGAGTGCAATGTACTCACAAAAAAATATTTGGTTTCCTTTACATTTACACACCTTTTGAGGTGATCAGATTATTTAAAATGTGCTATAAGGCCTTAAGTATCCTATTATCCTGACTTGATAGGGCGGATTATTCCGATATAATTAACATGAAATGTATCGGTTTTTATTAGAGTTGTATCGCAGAAGTGTGGCAAAGCTGTGTCCTGCTATTCACTGCCACATAATGAGTTAATAGGACAGCGGCTCATTGACATCTTTTATTATCCAATTACAAACTTGGCTCGCCTAATTACCTCCAATCAGCAGGGAGAAGAAAAATGATTGACTTCCTGGAGGACAGGAATCACTCAGGACAAAAAGGACAAAGTGGTTTTCATCTTACTGGATGGAAAGTGACTCAGACTGTGGAAGTTCATAAAAGCCAGAAGCTACTGTCTTTGTTTAATTATTACTAAACAACTTATACACTAAAGAGGCAGAGCATTTTCAACGGTACTTGGATAAAAGTACAACAACAAGAACAACACCAGGCAGTTTAAATCACTTTTTTTACTTGTGAAAAGGTGTCATTCCTGTAGTTTGAAATTGGTGCGCAGAATATCATATACCATATACTCATACACCACATTTCCACTTAGTCTTTGCAAGGTTGTTGTGTGGATCATGTTATTGAGATTGTAATAGAAACAGATAGGAAATAATTTTTAAACAGCTGCAAAAACGATTATCCTTCATCAGAGGATGAAGGGCAGCCGCAGCACAAGGTTGTTTTTATAACAGAGCTATGCATCATTATTAGACAATTAATTACTCTGTCATCAACACCGGCAACATTACTGTTCTACTGGGACTCAGTGGCAGATGTTCAAACTCAGCTTTGGCACCACTATTCATAACTGGGGATTTTGTTTCCGAGCTTGACTATTCTTCCACTTACTTGCACAGTGTTGCTCAGATTTACTTCTACTCTCAGTTAGTTTTGAGTCTTTGAAAGATGTCAGGAAAGGCCAGGAATAGCATATTGCGGGCCGCTGGGACGGGCAGTTGTTTACAGACAGTGACAGGGAAGGACCTCTGTGCTCTGGTACTGGGCCTGAAGCCTGGGGGGTGGGGGCTTCTGTTGCTGCTCTGGACGCTGCAACACACATAGAAACACACACACACACGTGCAGGCTGGCAAACTTATGTGCATGTAGAAACACTAAGAACGTAAACATATTTTGTCTTTAATTGTCAAAGAGTCTTAGAAACTGCACACCTTTGCATGAACCCACAATCTACCAATTTATTTTCTTGCTCACTGACTTTACCAACTACTGTGTGAAGTCAAATAAAAACCTTGTGATATAGTGTTGTGTGTGTCAAAGATTAATGATTTAGCAATCTTTTTAAGTACATTTGTTGACCTCAACATTGGGGTCAAGCAAAGCTACAGATAGTGATGTTAAGCACCATCATGTTATGTATGCACTCTGGTCAATTGGAGTCCCAAAAAAACAAAGAAATAACAGCAATGCAATATTGACAAATTCTGTTTAATATTGTGTGATACTCTTCTCTTAAAATACAGTCTTTTCTGAGGTAGACCATTACAGTTCAAGAACATTATTATCATTTTTAAAACAGACATCACAAGAGACATGAAATAAATACTTTCATGTACAATATGCCGCAAAAATGAGGTAGAAATGGTTACAGAAAATGTACAATAACCAAGAACAAAGTTACCGCCATAACAGATCAAAACATGTAAAAAATAAACACCTGTTTTGTTGGACAAACTCTTTAAGGAAGTGGGAACAACAAATCAAAATGTTGTAGCTTAAGTCATCGTAATTATTTAGTCTCTTTGATAACATGTGAAAAATGTCTAGCCTTATGTAGACGCTCAGGCAGGGGTTGTTCTGTAAGTTGTAGACATGTTTTTGGTTTCTGAGACAGTGATCAGTATGCACAGCGGGGGTCGCTCTGATTGATCTGGCTGTACGGCATGACTGAAGCCACCAGCTGGAGAGGGACGGCTGCACTGTGATATAGGGTTGCTGGACATCAATCAGACACTTCCACTCCAGAGGAATCGGTATTAGGGAAAAGGGAGGGAGGAGGGGGGGTGGGGAGAGGATACATCGCCACATGGCCACTGGGGCTCGTGGCCAGGGGGCAATCCAATCTAATGAGATTGCACTGGGCACTGAGAGAAAAAGAGAAAAATAATGATGAGGGGAGGGAGGGAGAGTGTAAGGAAAGGGCAGTGGGAAATATTACATCATTCTGTGTATACCTCCTCAGGACCATGGCAACAGTCTAACACGTATGACCTCTGTACCAGCAGTCCACTGACAGGCTTTTTCCAGCTTGTTAAAAAAGGACTGGTGGAAAAAGGAGATTTTTCTGGTATGTCTACTTGTTTGGTTCATTCACAAGATGTACACATAAACTGTGTATTCTTAAACTTTGGGATTTGCTGAAAGCTTAATATTTTCTCTTTTGTTTGCATCTGTTTCTTTTCTTTTTGGAAGGTATTTTGTGCTCAGATGCTCACTGTTAGTGCACATTTATGATTATGTGCATTGTATAAATGTTTTTTTGAAGCTGTAAAAGTATAAAGCACGCATGCATATACAGAATATGTAATCACTTAATAACACAGGGATTTGCAAACAGTTTGTCCAACAAAAAAGATGATTTTCTGTATTCTACATAGCATTTGTTGAAGACAATCATCACTCCACCATAAACTACAATACAAATAAAGGGAAGAAGAACAGAAAATAAAACATATTTATATATTCATATATAATAATACATGGATTTATGGCATCAAATATCCTTTGAAATACCTGAATTACATTCAATGTTACTCTTTGTAGCATATTCAAGTTTCTCTCCCGAGGTAAAAGCCCAGCTGTAGTGGGGATTACAAGACTGTCAGGTTTCTCCTCGCTCCTCCACTCTACTAAGACCCTAAGATTACATACATTCTTTATATCATATTTCTGAGGTAAAGAAATTCTTCCTGAGCATTTCAAACAATACTACATACTGAGAAAACAAAAGGGGTAAGTGAAAGGGACAACAGACACGCTGTAGGTACATGTTTTGGTAAGTGAGATTCTCAGGAAAACTGCAGACGATGAGGAATGTGAGATCAATACAAATGTATGTATTGTACTATTAAGTGTTTGGATAGTACTATTTGTAAGTTAAATAAGATGCGTGTGAAGTATTATTATAACCAAACAAGACGAATGACAACTTGACTCCCGGGAAGGACAGCAGCACGTTAGGAATAATCTATTGTGATTATAAGGATCAGTCTATTTTTTGAAATATTGCAGAACTGCTGATTATGCATTTGGTTTGACGTATTTTTGGTCAAAAACTGTGGTTTGCTGAATTGTTGCTGATCCTAAGCCCTTTGTTCTGAATAGTTAGAGACAATCCAATGACTAAATCAACATGAAGTGGACTGGCAATAAATAGGATCCTGAGAGTAGCAGTCGAAAGGGGGATTTTCCAAACCCTGATTATCCATCCATAATCTTGGACCACGTCACCTAGCAACACATAATTGATTTTGTCCCGGACAATCAGGCTAATCAGGATCTCTGAGAGTATCCAAATAGTTTATAATCTGATTTTCCCATTGGCCAAAAGACTAATACACTACCCCACTCAAGAAGGCCCTTTCCTTTCTTTGGGAAAACTAAAATATTGCGGATATTCATACGAAAATGAAAACAGCACACCATGGCATGCTTCTGCCATTAAAACAAATCTGTCAGCTCTCCCTTAGCGTTGAGCTTCTCTGGCTCTTTTGGCTGCATAATCTGTAATTACAAAACAACAACCAAACATTCCCAAGGCTGTCCATGTCGAAGCAAAGACAGGGTCGTAATGCAGTCCGAGTGCAGAGACTAGCTGCTCTTCTCAGTGGTTATACATCTTGCTCCACTCTGTACAAGTGTCCAGTTCTTTCGCAGTGGTGTGTGGGCGCACCTTGCAGAAGGCATTCTCAAAGTCTGTGAAGGCTGGGGGTTTTGAGGATGTGGGGTGGCCGTGCATGGCCCTGGTGGGGGAGGAGGCTGAGGTGAGGGCCTGCTGGGTGAGTTGCAGCACCTCCCACACTGAGAAGCCCTCTGTGCGCTGCAGCACGGCGCTCAGCTCCCGCTCGCTCAGACTGCAGCCCTGAGGCGCCAGGGCCTGGAGCAGCACCTGCCTGCACATACCCACATCAGGCAGGCCCACGTGATATCGCTTGGCAAAGCTCCGATGGACCGCATCCTGCAGCAGATCTGGCCTTCCAGTGGCACAGACAAGAATCACCAGACCTGGGGTCCCCACCTGGGCTTTCTCCAGGGTGCTCAGCAGGGTCTGCCTCAGCCCCTCCTCCTCCATGGCCTCCACCTGGCTGAGCAGCACCACCGAGGGCTGCCGTGCCCCAGCCAACTGCAGAAGAGACCCCAGAATGTGCTCAGCCTCAGCCTTCCCTTTGGACGCCAACATGGCTCCACTCAACCGGTAGAACGATGCCCCTAACTGTGAAGCCAGAGAACGAGTCAACGTCGTCTTCCCTCCTCCCCGGGGGCCGAACAGCAGGACGGTTCTTGGTGGCTGCATCATTTGACTGGGCCTCAACACGGGCCACAGCAGGTCCTCCTCCAGGGCAGCTTTGACATGTGTGAGCCCGGCCAGCTCGCCCCAGCCCAGCGCCGGGCTGCAGTCCAGTAACTCCCCATTGACAAGGTCCAACATGCGGGGGTCTGGACTCTTCATAGGGTCTACAGTCGGAGCACACAGTGGAGGGCGTTTGTGGGAGCGGTGCTGCTGGATGAAGTCCTGCTCTGACACACCGTTCTCCCCAGTCATGCCCGCTGGGGGACTGTACTCCCCTGCTGCCCCATACTGAGGAGACACCAGGGGCTGCGAGGAGGGCTTACTGGGCTTAAAGGTTTGAGGGTCTGTGCTGCCTGAACTGCTGAAGCCGTTTCCCCGACACTCTGTTTTATCATTCACACTGTAGGGTGAGTGTCCCCCGGCCTTCAATGAGTCATAGCCATACTTCCTGTAACGAGACCCGTCCCCACTCTCATCCTCTTCTAGACTCATCTCAAATGCCTTTCTCTTTATTAATGTCCCTCCAGACTCAGATGTCCCATGGTTAGTGCTCTGGTAACTGTAGCTGCCTCCTACCACTGTGGGCCTCGAAGGAACGGGGGTTAGGGCTGATAGGCCTGAGGAAAGGTAAGTTGCAGAGGGGTGGCTGTAGCTTTGGGCAAGGCTGGTCTGGGGAGGGTACGTGCTGGGGGGGTAGTTATAGACAGGTGTGGTAGGGCTGTAGCTGGGGACTAGGGTAGTGCTGGTTTGGAGAGTGTGGAGGGAGGCAGGGGGAAGTGCTGCACCAGGTTGGGGACAGTAGCCTGAGGAAAGATAGGTGCCATTGTAGCCTGAGGGATACTCTCCGGAGCCACTGCAGGAGCTGCTGCCGCTGTAGCCCGAGTCTGAGAGGTTACTGTTCACAGAGACTATACTAACCCCTGGAGGGCCTGCGGACTGGGCCTTGGAACCTGAGAGGCTGTCATGGCCTCCAGGGGGCACCAGGGAATAGGAGGCATCAGTGCTGTGTGTCAGTGGCCAGGGCTCCAGCTCAGTCTTTGGGACACTGAGGCCCCCGAAGCCCACTGGCTCTGGGTATGTGCCAACATTGGGTGGTCGGTCATATGGTGAGTCCAGCACGCCAGAATACTTTTCAGCGTAGCGCTTCAACAGGTTGGAGGCCGTGAGAGCGGATATGTCGTCATTGGCCCAGGCGTGGTTATAGACACCGCGCCCGCGACCGGCGTATAGCTCCGACTTGTGGGCCGGAGAGGAGGTGGTGGAGGAGACGTCCAGGTGCTGCTCGGGCCACTGGCTGAGGGACTGGGCATGCTCTGGATTCCAGTGCATCTTTAATAGGCCTGGAAAAAGAAACACGGGGCATCAGGTTAGACATTTTCCTTTAATCACAATAATATTAGAAAATAGTATAGTGGGGCGGTGTAGAAGTAATAATACAAAACTAAACAGTAGTAGAACATTTTAGCTTTGTAGCTTTGTGGTCATTATATGAATCAATGTGGGTCCATGTGGCATCATTGACAACTGATTGCATCCTGTCAATGGAAAAGAGAATTAGCTTTTATTGATTAGATTTAATAATTCTCAAAGCCAAAATGTACTTAAAATGCAAACAGCATATATTAAGATTGTATACATAATCCAGTGTCCTTGAATTATTTCCTTTTCTTTCTCTTCTTGCTTTTTCCTTACTACCCTAATGCAGCACACACAAAGGACAATAATTCATTTCCCAAAAATAAATAAACACACACAAAAAACAAAGTCAACATCCAGCAGTCAACTACACTCGTCCATGACTGTTTCAACCCTCCTTTCCACCAAGCAGCCAGTAACAACAAATGGCCTTTCTTCTGTTTGGAAAGGAATCTTTTTCAGTGTTTCCATCATGCATGTTAGCAGAAGGGGCTCACATATCCCAGAGAGGGAGAGGAAGGTGAAGGGGAGGTGAAGAGGGAAAGAGAAACCTGCAGAAAGAAAGAGCGTGAAAGCAGATCGGTGGGGTGGATGTGTTGTTTTGTAGTTTCCCAGCTTATGTTGGGGTAGCGATAAGATCCCACTACTTTTCCCTGTACTGCTAACATCTGCAGTGTCCCAGAGGAGCTATTGTTATCTCCCCCTGTGCATGTTGCTCTGAATGCCTGCTCTCTCCGCCCTGCACCCCCACCTACCACCCACCCACCGTACACCAGAGCTCCAAAGGCCCAGTGGGCGGCTGGACAGAGGGAGGGAGTGTGTGTGTGTGTGTGTGTGTGTGTGTGTGTGTGTGTGTGTGTGTGTGTGTGTGTGTGTGTGTGTGTGTGTGTGTGTGTGTGTGTGTGTGTGTGTGTGTGTGTGTGGTGTGTGTGTGTGTGTGTGTGTGTGTGTGTGTGTGTGTGTGTGTGTGTGTGTGTGTGTGTGTGTGTGTGTGTGTGTGTGTGTGTGTGTGTGTGTGTGTGTGTGTGTGTGTGTGTGTGTGTGTGTGTGTGTGTGTGTGTGTGTGTGTGTGTGTGTGTGTGTGTGTGTGTGTGTGTGTGTGTGTGTGTGTGTGTGTGTGTGTGTGTGTGTGTGTGTGTGTGTGTGTGTGTGTGGAGAACGAAAGAAAGAAAGAGGGGGGTTGGGGATTGCAGCATAGTGTGCTATTCATCAGCACAGTCTCCCATGGAACATTGGGAAAGTGGAATGTCTGTTCCTCTGGCTGACTTCAGCACCGGCCGGGCTCTGATTGATCATGGCTGCTCTGCACCAGCACAGAGGGCAGTCCAAAGAGAGCTTTTGTTCCGTGAATTGTTTCCCTTCATGTTCCTTCATGCAAAGATCTTGTTTTCCCAGTAAAACATATGACTGGAATTGTATCTGAAATGAGTCGCGCATTCAAATGTTCGGGAGTCTAAAAACTCCTTTGGTCAAATGTATAATAGGCCGCACAATATATCCATCTTCTTTAATCTTCATTGCAATTTCAACTTGTGCGATAAACAAATGGCGAAAGCACTTAGGGATTTTCAGTTAGTTGAAAGTAAGTATCAGTACAAAACAGCACTTTTAAGTGGAACATTATTATTCTGTGTTCAGTTGAATTTTTTTATTCTAAAACTATTATTTAATTATTGTTGTTTCCAAGCAGTGACTGAAAGCAGAAGAAAGGCAGAACTGAGTACACTTTAATGTTTAATGTTGTTATTGTGAATTGCAAAGTTATTGCATATCACCTTTTTCCTCATATTTCTTTTCCCCAATGCATACTATTCTGTTTACCCCCTCAAGCCAATGTTATAGTTTGTCTATGTTTAACTGTGAATGTTCACATCTAAAGAGTATATGTCAGTGTGTGTGTTTTTAACAA
This sequence comes from Pseudochaenichthys georgianus, assembly GCF_902827115.2. NCBI lineage: Eukaryota > Metazoa > Chordata > Actinopteri > Perciformes > Channichthyidae > Pseudochaenichthys > Pseudochaenichthys georgianus. The sequence continues at coordinate 21,042,062 of NC_047509.1, forward strand.
TAGGATAGTTATAGAATTGTGTATTTCATGGTGACTAGCGCTACCTCTTGCTCAGGCATTAGTTTGACATTCCACACATAGCTTTGCATTATTGAACTGTCACGATTTACCCTGAGGTGAAGACGAGCTAGAAACGAGGAGGTAAAAAGGAATATGGCAAAAGCCGTCATTACGGGCCTCTCTGCCTTCCCTTCAGTGGATGCTGATGATTCATTATTCATGGCTGTCTGCAGTTGTGGAGCCAGGGCTTCTTATTGCCATTTAAATCAAATCTTAATATCCATAGCATGTGATTGTGCTGCTCTCTCTCTATCTCACTCCTTAACTTTGCCCTCTTTCTTTAACCGCTTTCCAAACCTCCCCATGTGTGTTTTCAGATTACGTCCAACGTTATTTATTCAGTCAGATGAGACCAGCAGACCAGATGGCCGTTGGATTATCATGTCCTTCATATTCAAATCCACAGTCTTAAATTCCCAATAGCCAAACCAGTTCAAGTACTTTGCTAAGCTTCAGTCAACCCACACATGCGCGATGCACAGGGATATTCTCACACTTTTCACAAACATGCTGAAGACATTGTATTGTCCACACCCAGCTGACCACATATTTATGTGGTCTTACTCGCAGACCTGTCTTTGTCCGGCTGCAGAAACCGTATATGTCCTGCAGGCCCTTCCCATCTGCAGCCCGGTCAGTGAGTAGCCCCAATAATGGGGCCTGTGTGTGACAGAGATGGATGAGAGCCCAGGGGAGCTCATAAAACCTGCAGCAGGGAGGGAGGGAGGGATGGAGGAGGGAGGGAGGGGAAAGAGTGGACAGCAGGCGCTTCGTCCTCTCTAAGCGGACTGGAGCGGACATTAGAGGACTCAGTGAGGCGGGCTAACTGCTGTCCACTCCATCATCGGAATAGCACCAACACAGAATGGACTTCTCTAACACTACCCGCTGGACCAACGTAATGACCAGCTGCCCCTACCTGAAGATCCAATTCACTGTTAAATCTGAGAGTACTTACTATCTAAAGGAAAATCGCATAACACTCAATAATTCTTTCTGTATGTAAACAGAGAGTTGGATGAGTGATAGGCCGCCATTCACTTCCCTGATGAACACAGCAGGGTTGCTGAGCAGTTTAGCCCTCTCCATGTAATTAGATCTTGGCCTCGGCAGGATTGTGGTTTTTAGAGCAGTAGAACTCCACAATGAACTGAGCAAACTCTAATCTACACTTCTGCTTAAATCAGAGCAAGCATGTAGATTAATTCACTGGAGGGGAAGGAAGAAAGCTAAGATTAGAGTCGGAATCAGGACAATGTGGATGCACTGTGGGTGGCAGTGCAACCATCAAATTAATGACAATATATCATTCAGTACTATGCAAGATTTTAATTATCCTTTACAACACAGAAAACTGTTAACATATTTGGGGTCCAATGCTGTGATATTTCTCTCAACTGCCACAACTCAACTCTATCTTACTCATATTAATAGAGAATTATGAAAATAACCCCAGCATGTTTAAAATGGGAACCCTGTTCAGATTCAATCATTTCAAGATTTTCTTGCTGTTGTTAATTTAGGGAAAGCTGCTTTGTAATCTCTTCAAAAAGGGGTTAGAAGTTCATATTTGTTATCATTTATCAGTTGTGCTGTTGAATTGATCGAGAACAGAAATGGGTTTAGGTTAAGGATACATAAATATGTGGGGAGACTGCTTTGCTATTGACCTATGGCCTTACTTGGCTGCAAGGAGGTTGATAAGAACTGTGTGTGTATGCATATGAAACTTCCCACTGTGTGGGTGTGTGTTTGTGGCCCCAGGAGAGACAGATGTTCTCCTGCTGACGGCCTTACTGTCTGTGCGGCCATTGTGGTGGATGTCCGTTCAGCAGACGTGCGCTGCTCGGACAATCCAGTTGGCCCTGAGACAAAGCCTGAAGGATCCTATTGTCAGGGGCCTGTCTAATTATGGAAATCTTATTAATCTATTCAGCAGCAGTCCACTGACAGCTTTTGTGTCAGCCTGGGATTTATTGAGGGACCTGTGTGAGCTGCATCCTATTGTAGGCGTGCGTGATGAAGACAGTGGCACGGCTCTCTTCAGCAGAATTCAGATTTACTTTGAGGAGGCCCTAAAATTAGAATGAGACCACTTATGGCTCAGGGGGAGTGTGCTAGGTTCATCTGTGATTTCTGCCCTCAAATGCTTCAATCTGCCATCTACAAAGTCACTGCATGGAGAAGTAGTTGTTGGCCTATAAAGGCTGGTACTACTCTAGACTGTGCTGTGGTTTTATATAAAATAAGGATTACTGGTTGAGGTGAAATGCTATATTGGCAAGAAGCCTGGAGACGGAGGGCTCCAGAGCCGCTTCACAACTCCCCTGAGGTTGCCTTCCATTTCTCCCTTCCCCGCACTTTTGTTTTCTCTGCCCTGAGGAACAAAACGGACATGGATGCAACAACCCTTCTGGGACAGTGTGCTATTAAACTGTGCCGATTGTGAAGAGGCCGCTTGTAAACAACAGCACTGTGGATCAATCCAATCAGGGCTCTATTCAAGGGTTGAGCCCCCCCCCCCCCACCAGAAAAAAACGACCAACATCCCCACTTCATCGTACACCTCCATACACTTGCTTGCTTACAAAGAACTATAAATGATGTCATCCTCTATTCCTAATTTCCTATTACACCATAAAACCTAAAAACTATAATTATGCAGACATGTGAAAATGTGTTTTGCTGACAATTTTCCCAATTTGGAGGTTATATCTGGTACATTTTTAGGATGCGAAGTCACTTCATGCAGAACAACTAAATACCTTCCATATTTCTAAAATGAAAATTGAGTTGTCCATTGTTTGAGAGAATGCTGCCCTGGCTGTTTTAAGATAACATCAGAGAAATGCCTCAAATGAATGCAGTCAGAAAACAAAGCACAGAGCCTTCCCTAAAGGCTAATGACAGGCAGATAGTGGAGAGGAGGGCAGAGTGTGACAGACACCGTTTGTGCTGATTAATCACAAATGTGATGCTCTGATGACTGCATCACTTGTTATGTATTCAGCAAGCACAGGCTGATCAATGACTTATTGGATGAAACTCCTGCGCGCTGGACATAAATATGTAAAGGAAATTAAGCTGTTCTTCAGGAATCTTAATCCTTAAACACTTTTGTGCTTTTAAACACCCATATCCAAAAAACTGCTTTAAATAATCAAGCACTGAGTTTGGTTTGTAAAGGAAGAAACAGTCCGAATCTGTTATTTATCAGTGTTTGTAATTTTGATTTGTCGTTCACTCTTGAAGCCCCCGATCCTCTGTTCTCAAGTTCACTGTGATTTATGACAGTAATAACAAGCAGGACACTAGGCTGCATACTACCTGGTCTGTCGTAAAAACTCCAATCTGAGAGGCCGGCCACATCTCACAGCGTGGCAGGTGGAGACAGTGGAAAATTGTCTGTAGATGTTTTTCTCACTTGAAACACATTTTGTCAGCTCTTGCAGTTCGTACATACTATGATGAATTCCTGGCATATAATGTGGATGATGTATGTTCGTCATGTCAAGTAACCTCCTACAATTTCACTCTGCAGATGCTTGTTGTGTGAGCTATTGTCAAAAAGCTGTAAAAAGTTGGAGGTCAGTGTGAGAGGCCCTTCTTACAACGCCTAAAGACAGAGATAATACGCACACCGGACAACAGGGATCATAATTCATCCGCCATGCATAATTGGGCATTGCTAAAGGGAAATGATTTTTGTTAGTAATCTATGTGTCACAGGGCTGCTATCAATCTAAAAAAAAGCACCCTTTGGCTCCCTCTTTCTCGGCCCTAAAAATATGTAATAATAGGAGAGTGCGGGAGCTCTGCTGGGGAGCTTCACACCTGCTGCCCAGCACACGAGCAGACGCAGCTCTTTTCAAACACGCCTCGCCAGTTCAATCCCAGGAGGAAGGAGCCCCTCTCCTGCAGTGGCATTGAGGGATGTCCTCTGTGTATATCTCTCTATCCCTCCCTCTCTCTGTGGATGGAGCTATCGGTACTGCATGTATCAGAGTGACACTTTATTTTTTGTTTCTTCCCCCTTTGGGAATGTTTCACGCCAGCTGTCAGAACAGTTTTTGTCAGCGTGTGCAGATAAAGTGGTTTTATTAGAAGAGAAAGACAGTAAGGCCATGTTGTACTGAGTATTTTGAAGGGATTAATACAATAATACTGCACTTGTCTATATAACACATATATAATTAGGATAAAAGACAATTATTGTTGTCTTTTATCTGAATAAAACAAGCTTCAATTTGGTAAATCTCCAAAATGTCAGCAGTGGACGAATATTAAGAGGGTCATTAAAAGTATTTGCAGAGCGGATGGAACGGAGCAGTAGCCAAACTGCTTGATTGGTATTTGTTAAACATTGATTAATTGACAGACGTGTTTAGAATTGCTAATGATAGTGCAGCAAAAAGCAAACTCCCATCCTAAAGCCTGCTCATTTTACAGCCCTTTCCTTAGCACTCTCCAATAGTAAAAAGCCTCCAGAATAATTGTTGGAAGCATCACTTCGTGCTCGTAATTTTAGAAACAACTCCCCCATCCCCCGTGACTGCACACGGCACGTCCACAAATGGCAGTACCCTATCCTCCCCCTCCCCCTCCCCTTCAAGAAAAGCAGGGTCCCTATTTTCTGTGACTGCAGGCTGGCTTTAGGTCATTGTGTCCACTAATATATCAAAGAACAGCTGTCCTAAGGCTCTGTGATGACCAATCACCCCTTCCATCTGTCTCACTCACCCAATCTCTGCTCTATCTCCTCCTCCTCAGCTCTATCTTAGCCTTGCAATCTCCTTCTTTCCCTTATTCTCTGCTTCTCCACCTCCCTTATTCCCTCCTTTCAGAAGTGAGCATGTTTCATTCCCTCCTTTCTGTCCAATCCCCTGGCCCCTCTGTGCTCCCAGCTTAAACTCTCAGCACATGGACAGCTCTGGGATTTGTTGTATTCTGTTAGTACACTCACAAACACAGGCGAACGTCCAAAAAGAAGAAAACAATACGGAGCGTCCAGATCCTCCCACGCCAGGCACTAAACACTATCATGCCCTGATCATATACCACCCTCATATACACATATATATATATGTATAGCTTTGTGTTTGTTTAAGAGGTGGGACTTCATATTTCAATTTCATATCATGTTGGTCCATTATATTTACTGTGTGTAACGCCTAAAAAGACAAAACTTAATGAAGTTAAATAATTATTCTGGCAATGTTTGATAATTGTACTCTGTAAAGCAAAAGAGAAGATTCAGAAGATGTTTAAGTAAAGATTGATCAATAATTAAAAAAAGGGTTATTAAAGTTATTAAAAAATATTTTTATTATATTTATACAAATAATATCCTAAACTAACCTAACTGCTTAATGTTTTATTTTCTCTGCTCTAGTACACCTGCAGATGCTTAAACACTGAAGTCGTAACATCTGGAAATATCCCATCCCTGCAAATAAAAGGGAGTTAAATATATCAACAGCCACCCAGTATATTTTATGATCATTGCACTACAAGCACATAACGGCATAACGATGAGAGTATTTCTAAAGCGTGGTCATTTACTAATTAGCTGTGCTGGTGTGAAAGAAGCTGTGTGTGATTGTCGAGCTCTGAATTGTGCTGCCTCAGGAATCCAGTGAAGTGTGGCCATCCAAGTGAGCCTTGACGCCTTGCACCTTAATTGGGCCCTTAACGAGAGCGGTGGTCTCCTTAATGAGCTGATGATCCCTCAGAGAGACAGAGCACGGGGCCAGTGGACTCACAGGGCCCTGGGTCCCTAACCTTCTTTTCTTGTGGACACACACACACACACATACTGGGGGCTAATTAAAGCCCATTCACACCCCACACTAATGATCCCAGCTATTATTCACACACACTTGAGCAGGCTGTGTGTTTACCAAAGGGCGTCACAGGCCCCTCCACTGCCGCACTTGTACCACTCAGCCTATAAGAGCTAGGCGCCGGCACGGCCCTCCAACCTGCTCCTCAGGGGCCGGGATGTGATCTACCCTTTTTTTTCCTATACAAACTACTCCATGACTTAGGTGGGCCATTCACGAAGACACTTGCACAAAACATAAAAACAGAGCCAGGGAGAGAAAGAAGAGCGGTCAGTCAGAGGAGAGCTATAAAAAACTGCCAGATCTGGACTCATGTGTATAGTTGCTGTGTGTGTGTGTGTGTGTGTGTGTGTGTGTGTGTGTGTGTGTGTGTGTGTGTGTGTGTGTGTGTGTGTGTGTGTGTGGTGTGTGTGTGTGTGTGTGTGTGTGTGTGTGTGTGTGTGTGTGTGTGTGTGTGTGTGTGTGTGTGTGTGTGTGTGTGTGTGTGTGTGTGTGTGTGTGTGTGTGTGTGTGTGTGTGTGTGTGTGTGTGTGTGTGTGTGTGTGTGTGTGTGTGTGTGTGTGTGTGTGTGTGTGTGTGTGTGTGTGTGTGTGTGTGTGTGTGTGCGTGTGTGTGAGAGTGAGTGCGTGTGCGCTACTTTAAAAGAAAAGGTATCGCTACACCAGCAGGGGCCCCAGCAACAAGAGTTAGGGCACTCCTGGGTTGGCGGCCTGGGACTGATTTAAGAGTGTGTTTGAAGTGCAGATTACAGATTCTTTGCACCAAATCCCTCCCGGAGTATCCATGGCCCCTGGAATCTCTCTCAGGTTTCTCCTCAGGTCTTGCCGTGGCTTCTCGCCCCAGCTTGAAGTCCAAGGGACTGGCCGGAGACAAGGGCTAGGACCGGACACGCCAGGGAAAAATGAGACACCCACACACTGGCTAAATCTTTGGACTGGATTTGTAAGAGCAGGTTTGATAACAAAGACTTAAGTGTGTTTGTGGGTGTAACTGTCCTGAGAGTGTGCCTACAGCAGGAGTCAGAGGTAGTATCAGGAAGTAGGAATGCTCCACATTCCCACAAAGGGGATTCCAACATGAAGGTGAGAGTCTTCGCATGTCCTGCACATTTGCAAAGTGCCTCATTGTCGGATTCATGACTACAGTCTTTAAGTAAAAGACAGTGATCTGCAGTGTCACCAGCAAGCAAAGGGGTGTGTTTGTGTGTCACTGATCTGAGAGTAAACAACGTGACTACCTAACACTGCTGTGTGCACTCATACGTTTCCTCTGTCAGCACACACACACACACACACACACACACACACACACACACACACACACACACACACACACACACACACACACACACACACACACACACACACACGTGTAAGCTGTTCTGAAACGATGTCCGGATTGCAGAGGCTCAGCAGAACAGAGCCACTCTGTACATGAAGGACCATGAAACTTCTGGACAGAGCAGATGAAAACCAGCATTGTGCATCCCGACAGTAAAAGTAACTCACACAAGAAGGCAAGAACGTATGAACTGGAAGATTCCCATGAAGGACCAGCAGTGTGCCGGCTCTGAAGGCATGCTAACTATTCTACCAGCAGTTTGTGACATTCTTGGACGTGCTGTCTACTTTAGCAGCAGGGAGAGTGTGTTCGTGTGGACTAGCAGGGTGCAGGGAGCTGATGGAACAACAGCTGAAGCAGACCTGGATGGGAAGCATGTTCTTGCAAGTGAATCGTCCATCAGTTTTATGTATACAAGTCATGCCTAATTGAGTTTAAAGCTTCACATATTTCAAAGGGAAAACATTTTCTAGGAGAAGAGGCATTAATGTAACATCATCAAGAGCCACTTGTGAGAGGACGTGTTTCATAACAACACATAAGGTCAACTACTTATTTGGCAGGCGACAATTTGAAAATCCACTTATGAGCGGTTGAATATAAACATTTACAAAAAGCAAACAAATTGTCATGGTGACTATTAAACATCGGCCTCTGATGCTTTTATCAGGTGGTTTTGTCGAGTATTTTTTCTCACACCCACACACTTAATACAGAGATTGTGTAATCCATTTTTGGGATGTTTGAAAAATAAAGTTTGTCCCATTATTTATGAAGCATCATTTTTTAATTAACCTGTACATTTTCTACCTCTTTTGTTGTAACTGTCAGGCTGATAATGCTGTTAATGCTCCTTTGAGGCGCGTCAAAGAGCTGGGAAGAAGGGGCTCTTGATGCCAAGGCCACGGAGGCAGCCCCATGCTGGCTGGGAAACAATGCTGTTTTGGAGAGCCAGAGGACTGGACTCAAATGAAACCTGGTGGGTGGGTGGGTGGGTGGGTGCAAAGGGGGGGAGCTCAAAACTGGACACGTCAGTTATTAGGTCAGCATTCAAGGGAGAAAAGAGAGAGCAGGGGAGGAAGGGGGAAGGCAGGGGGCAGCTTGTGTAGTCCTTAGCTGTATTGGTAAAATGACACTGGCAGAACCGAGGGGTTTCTGCTGCTTTAACCATCAGCCCTACAACCTCCCTCTGTTTCTCTTCCTTCCCCCGTTGGTGTCTTCCGCCTGGTGATGAAAAATGCAGGCACAGTTGATGCCCGGGGTTTAGCATTTCCACAGCGCACGTCAAGGAAAAAGTCAGGTTTCTGCTGTGAGGCTTGCACATTTTAACAGCTACCTGTGCATTTTCCCTTCTATTTGCAAAACTACAGAACAAAGTGTCCTGTCCCGCTTACTTTTGCAGCGGGGGCTCATTGATTCAGGCAAAGTCCAACTTAGTCAACTGGGGCTGTGACATGCAGA